>NC_136071.1:516394157-516633913 GCF_964261635.1 Lissotriton helveticus
TTTAAGAGCTAAAATTAGCATGTTTAAAGTGATTTTCATGCTTCCAGGGCCCCTAAACACAAGATTTGTGGAACAGTTAAAAGTGCATGAAAATGGCCAATTTACTCACTCTGAGGTCTCAAAAAGGGTTTCTTCACCCCGGGAAGTGAATTAAATACAATTTGGAGGCATTTAATGTTCAAGCAAAAACAGGTGATTTTTGACAAGAGATAACACCCCCCATTACGTCATGCTTCAGAAAGGTGAAAAATGGTCCGTTTTCAAATGTATTATTTTTGAACGTCAGTTCACATTTGTAGGTAGATCATCAGTTTAAGAGCTAAAATTAGCATGTTTAAAGTGATTTTCATGCTTCCAGGGGCCCGGGAAGTGAATTAAATACCATTTGGAGGCATTTAATGTTCAAGCAAAAAAAGGTGATTTTTGACAAAAGAGATAACACCCCCCCATTACGTCATGCTTCAGAAAGGTGAAAAATGGTCCGTTTTCAAATGTTTTATTTTTGAACGTCAGTTCACATTTGTAGGTAGATCATCAGTTTAAGAGCTAAAATTAGCATGTTTAAAGTGATTTTCATGCTTCCAGGGGCCCGGGAAGTGAATTAAATACCATTTGGAGGCATTTAATGTTCAAGCAAAAAAAGGTGATTTTTGACAAAAGAGATAACACCCCCCCATTACGTCATGCTTCAGAAAGGTGAAAAATGGTCCGTTTTCAAATGTTTTATTTTTGAACGTCAGTTCACATTTGTAGGTAGATCATCAGTTTAAGAGCTAAAATTAGCATGTTTAAAGTGATTATCATGCTTCCAGGGGCCTGGGAAGTGAATTAAATACCATTTGGAGGCATTTAATGTTCAAGCAAAAACAGGTGATTTTTGACAAAAGAGATAACACCCCCCCATTACGTCATGCTTCAGAAAGGTGAAAAATAGTCCGTTTTCAAATGTTTTATTTTTGAACGTCAGTTCACATTTGTAGGTAGATCATCAGTTTAAGAGCTAAAATTAGCATGTTTAAAGTGATTTTCATGCTTCCAGGGCCCCTAAACACAAGATTTGTGGAACAGTTAAAAGTGCATGAAAATGGCCAATTTACTCACTCTGAGGTCTCAAAAAGGGTTTCTTCACCCCGGGAAGTGAATTAAATACAATTTGGAGGCATTTAATGTTCAAGCAAAAACAGGTGATTTTTGACAAAAGAGATAACACCCCCCCATTACGTCATGCTTCAAAAAGGTGAAAAATGGTCCGTTTTCAAATGTTTTATTTTTGAACGTCAGTTCACATTTGTAGGTAGATCATCAGTTTAAGAGCTAAAATTAGCATGTTTAAAGTGATTATCATGCTTCCAGGGGCCTGGGAAGTGAATTAAATACCATTTGGAGGCATTTAATGTTCAAGCAAAAACAGGTGATTTTTGACAAAAGAGATAACACCCCCCCATTACGTCATGCTTCAGAAAGGTGAAAAATAGTCCGTTTTCAAATGTTTTATTTTTGAACGTCAGTTCACATTTGTAGGTAGATCATCAGTTTAAGAGCTAAAATTAGCATGTTTAAAGTGATTTTCATGCTTCCAGGGCCCCTAAACACAAGATTTGTGGAACAGTTAAAAGTGCATGAAAATGGCCAATTTACTCACTCTGAGGTCTCAAAAAGGGTTTCTTCACCCCGGGAAGTGAATTAAATACAATTTGGAGGCATTTAATGTTCAAGCAAAAACAGGTGATTTTTGACAAAAGAGATACCACCCCCCCATTACGTCATGCTTCAGAAAGGTGAAAAATGGTCCGTTTTCAAATGTTTTATTTTTGAACGTCAGTTCACATTTGTAGGTAGATCATCAGTTTAAGAGCTAAAATTAGCATGTTTAAAGTGATTTTCATGCTTCCAGGGGCACGGTAAGTGAATTAAATACCATTTGGAGGCATTTAATGTTCAAGAAAAAACAGGTGATTTTTGACAAAAGAGATAACACCCCCCATTACCTCATGCTTCAGAAAGGTGAAAAATGGTCAGTTTTCAAATGTTTTATTTTTGAAGGTCAGTTCACATTTGTAGGTAGATCATCAGTTTAAGAGCTAAAATTAGCATGTTTAAAGTGATTTTCATGCTTCCAGGGGCCCTAAACACAAGATTTGTGGAACAGTTAAAAGTGCATGAAAATGGCCAATTTTCTCACTCTGAGGTCTAAAAAAGGGTTTCTTCACCCCGGGAAGTGAATTAAATACCATTTGGAGGCATTTAATGTTCAAGCAAAAACAGGTGATTTTTGACAAAAGAGATAACACCCCCCCATTACGTCATGCTTCAGAAAGGTGAAAAATGGTCCGTTTTCAAATGTTTTATTTTTGAACGTCAGTTCACATTTGTAGGTAGATCATCAGTTTAAGAGCTAAAATTAGCATGTTTAAAGTGATTATCATGCTTCCAGGGGCCTGGGAAGTGAATTAAATACCATTTGGAGGCATTTAATGTTCAAGCAAAAACAGGTGATTTTTGACAAAAGAGATAACACCCCCCCATTACGTCATGCTTCAGAAAGGTGAAAAATGGTCCGTTTTCAAATGTTTTATTTTTGAACGTCAGTTCACATTTGTAGGTAGATCATCAGTTTAAGAGCTAAAATTAGCATGTTTAAAGTGATTATCATGCTTCCAGGGGCCCGGGAAGTGAATTAAATACCATTTGGAGGCATTTAATGTTCAAGCAAAAAAAGGTGATTTTTGACAAAAGAGATAACACCCCCCCATTACGTCATGCTTCAGAAAGGTGAAAAATGGTCCGTTTTCAAATGTTTTATTTTTGAACGTCAGTTCACATTTATAGGTAGATCATCAGTTTAAGAGCTAAAATTTGCATGTTTAAAGTGATTTTCATGCTTCCAGGGGCACGGGAAGTGAATTAAATACCATTTGGAGGCATTTAATGTTCAAGCAAAAACAGGTGATTTTTGACAAAAGAGATAACACCCCCCATTACGTCATGCTTCAGAAAGGTGAAAAATGGTCAGTTTTCAAATGTTTTATTTTTGAACGTCAGTTCACATTTGTAGGTAGATCATCAGTTTAAGAGCTAAAATTAGCATGTTTAAAGTGATTTTCATGCTTCCAGGGGCACGGGAAGTGAATTAAATACCATTTGGAGGCATTTAATGTTCAAGAAAAAACAGGTGATTTTTGACAAAAGAGATAACACCCCCCATTACGTCATGCTTCAGAAAGGTGAAAAATGGTCAGTTTTCAAATGTTTTATTTTTGAAGGTCAGTTCACATTTGTAGGTAGATCATCAGTTTAAGAGCTAAAATTAGCATGTTTAAAGTGATTTTCATGCTTCCAGGGGCCCTAAACACAAGATTTGTGGAACAGTTAAAAATGCATGAAAATGGCCAATTTTCTCACTCTGAGGTCTAAAAAAGGGTTTCTTCACCCCGGGAAGTGAATTAAATACCATTTGGAGGCATTTAATGTTCAAGCAAAAACAGGTGATTTTTGACAAAAGAGATAACACCCCCCCCATTACGTCATGCTTCAGAAAGGTGAAAAATGGTCCGTTTTCAAATGTTTTATTTTTGAACGTCAGTTCACATTTGTAGGTAGATCATCAGTTTAAGAGCTAAAATTAGCATGTTTAAAGTGATTATCATGCTTCCAGGGGCCTGGGAAGTGAATTAAATACCATTTGGAGGCATTTAATGTTCAAGCAAAAACAGGTGATTTTTGACAAAAGAGATAACACCCCCCCATTACGTCATGCTTCAGAAAGGTGAAAAATGGTCCGTTTTCAAATGTTTTATTTTTGAACGTCAGTTCACATTTGTAGGTAGATCATCAGTTTAAGAGCTAAAATTAGCATGTTTAAAGTGATTTTCATGCTTCCAGGGCCCCTAAACACAATATTTGTGGAACAGTTAAACGTGCATGAAAATGGCCAATTTACTCACTCTGAGGTCTCAAAAAGGGTTTCTTCACCCCGGGAAGTGAATTAAATACAATTTGGAGGCATTTAATGTTCAAGCAAAAACAGGTGATTTTTGACAAAAGAGATAACACCCCCCCATTACGTCATGCTTCAGAAAGGTGAAAAATGGTCAGTTTTCAAATGTTTTATTTTTGAACGTCAGTTCACATTTGTAGGTAGATCATCAGTTTAAGAGCTAAAATTAGCATGTTTTAAGTGATTATCATGCTTCCAGGGGCCTGGGAAGTGAATTAAATACCATTTGGAGGCATTTAATGTTCAAGCAAAAACAGGTGATTTTTGACAAAAGAGATAACACCCCCCCATTACGTCATGCTTCAGAAAGGTGAAAAATGGTCCGTTTTCAAATGTTTTATTTTTGAACGTCAGTTCACATTTGTAGGTAGATCATCAGTTTAAGAGCTAAAATTAGCATGTTTAAAGTGATTATCATGCTTCCAGGGGCCCGGGAAGTGAATTAAATACCATTTGGAGGCATTTAATGTTCAAGCAAAAAAAGGTGATTTTTGACAAAAGAGATAACACCCCCCCATTACGTCATGCTTCAGAAAGGTGAAAAATGGTCCGTTTTCAAATGTTTTATTTTTGAACGTCAGTTCACATTTGTAGGTAGATCATCAGTTTAAGAGCTAAAATTTGCATGTTTAAAGTGATTTTCATGCTTCCAGGGGCACGGGAAGTGAATTAAATATCATTTGGAGGCATTTAATGTTCAAGCAAAAACAGGTGATTTTTGACAAAAGAGATAACACCCCCCATTACGTCATGCTTCAGAAAGGTGAAAAATGGTCAGTTTTCAAATGTTTTATTTTTGAACGTCAGTTCACATTTGTAGGTAGATCATCAGTTTAAGAGCTAAAATTAGCATGTTTAAAGTGATTTTCATGCTTCCAGGGCCCCTAAACACAAGATTTGTGGAACAGTTAAAAGTGCATGAAAATGGCCAATTTACTCACTCTGAGGTCTCAAAAAGGGTTTCTTCACCCCGGGAAGTGAATTAAATACAATTTGGAGGCATTTAATGTTCAAGCAAAAACAGGTGATTTTTGACAAAAGAGATAACACCCCCCATTACGTCATGCTTCAGAAAGGTGAAAAATGGTCCGTTTTCAAATGTATTATTTTTGAACGTCAGTTCACATTTGTAGGTAGATCATCAGTTTAAGAGCTAAAATTAGCATGTTTAAAGTGATTTTCATGCTTCCAGGGCCCCTAAACACAAGATTTGTGGAACAGTTAAAAGTGCATGAAAATGGCCAATTTACTCACTCTGAGGTCTCAAAAAGGGTTTCTTCACCCCGGGAAGTGAATTAAATACAATTTGGAGGCATTTAATGTTCAAGCAAAAAAAGGTGATTTTTGACAAAAGAGATAACACCCCCCATTACGTCATGCTTCAGAAAGGTGAAAAATGGTCCGTTTTCAAATGTTTTATTCTTGAACGTCAGTTCACATTTGTAGGTAGATCATCAGTTTAAGAGCTAAAATGTGCATGTTTAAAGTGATTTTCATGCTTCCAGGGGCACGGGAAGTGAATTAAATACCATTTGGAGGCATTTAATGTTCAAGAAAAAACAGGTGATTTTTGATAAAAGAGATAACACCCCCCATTACGTCATGCTTCAGAAAGGTGAAAAATGGTCAGTTTTCAAATGTTTTATTTTTGAAGGTCAGTTCACATTTGTAGGTAGATCATCAGTTTAAGAGCTAAAATTAGCATGTTTAAAGTGATTTTCATGCTTCCAGGGGCCCTAAACACAAGATTTGTGGAACAGTTAAAAATGCATGAAAATGGCCAATTTTCTCACTCTGAGGTCTAAAAAAGGGTTTCTTCACCCCGGGAAGTGAATTAAATACCATTTGGAGGCATTTAATGTTCAAGCAAAAACAGGTGATTTTTGACAAAAGAGATAACACCCCCCCATTACGTCATGCTTCAGAAAGGTGAAAAATGGTCCGTTTTCAAATGTTTTATTTTTGAACGTCAGTTCACATTTGTAGGTAGATCATCAGTTTAAGAGCTAAAATTAGCATGTTTAAAGTGATTTTCATGCTTCCAGGGGCCCGGGAAGTGAATTAAATACCATTTGGAGGCATTTAATGTTCAAGCAAAAAAAGGTGATTTTTGACAAAAGAGATAACACCCCCCCATTACGTCATGCTTCAGAAAGGTGAAAAATGGTCCGTTTTCAAATGTTTTATTTTTGAACGTCAGTTCACATTTGTAGGTAGATCATCAGTTTAAGAGCTAAAATTAGCATGTTTAAAGTGATTTTCATGCTTCCAGGGGCCCGGGAAGTGAATTAAATACCATTTGGAGGCATTTAATGTTCAAGCAAAAAAAGGTGATTTTTGACAAAAGAGATAACACCCCACCATTACGTCATGCTTCAGAAAGGTGAAAAATGGTCCGTTTTCAAATGTTTTATTTTTGAACGTCAGTTCACATTTGTAGGTAGATCATCAGTTTAAGAGCTAAAATTAGCATGTTTAAAGTGATTATCATGCTTCCAGGGGCCTGGGAAGTGAATTAAATACCATTTGGAGGCATTTAATGTTCAAGCAAAAACAGGTGATTTTTGACAAAAGAGATAACACCCCCCCATTACGTCATGCTTCAGAAAGGTGAAAAATAGTCCGTTTTCAAATGTTTTATTTTTGAACGTCAGTTCACATTTGTAGGTAGATCATCAGTTTAAGAGCTAAAATTAGCATGTTTAAAGTGATTTTCATGCTTCCAGGGCCCCTAAACACAAGATTTGTGGAACAGTTAAAAGTGCATGAAAATGGCCAATTTACTCACTCTGAGGTCTCAAAAAGGGTTTCTTCACCCCGGGAAGTGAATTAAATACAATTTGGAGGCATTTAATGTTCAAGCAAAAACAGGTGATGTTTGACAAAAGAGATAACACCCCCCCATTACGTCATGCTTCAGAAAGGTGAAAAATGGTCCGTTTTCAAATGTTTTATTTTTGAACGTCAGTTCACATTTGTAGGTAGATCATCAGTTTAAGAGCTAAAATTAGCATGTTTAAAGTGATTATCATGCTTCCAGGGGCCTGGGAAGTGAATTAAATACCATTTGGAGGCATTTAATGTTCAAGCAAAAACAGGTGATTTTTGACAAAAGAGATAACACCCCCCCATTACGTCATGCTTCAGAAAGGTGAAAAATAGTCCGTTTTCAAATGTTTTATTTTTGAACGTCAGTTCACATTTGTAGGTAGATCATCAGTTTAAGAGCTAAAATTAGCATGTTTAAAGTGATTTTCATGCTTCCAGGGCCCCTAAACACAAGATTTGTGGAACAGTTAAAAGTGCATGAAAATGGCCAATTTACTCACTCTGAGGTCTCAAAAAGGGTTTCTTCACCCCGGGAAGTGAATTAAATACAATTTGGAGGCATTTAATGTTCAAGCAAAAACAGGTGATTTTTGACAAAAGAGATAACACCCCCCCATTACGTCATGCTTCAGAAAGGTGAAAAATGGTCCGTTTTCAAATGTTTTATTTTTGAACGTCAGTTCACATTTGTAGGTAGATCATCAGTTTAAGAGCTAAAATTAGCATGTTTAAAGTGATTTTCATGCTTCCAGGGGCACGGTAAGTGAATTAAATACCATTTGGAGGCATTTAATGTTCAAGAAAAAACAGGTGATTTTTGACAAAAGAGATAACACCCCCCATTACCTCATGCTTCAGAAAGGTGAAAAATGGTCAGTTTTCAAATGTTTTATTTTTGAAGGTCAGTTCACATTTGTAGGTAGATCATCAGTTTAAGAGCTAAAATTAGCATGTTTAAAGTGATTTTCATGCTTCCAGGGGCCCTAAACACAAGATTTGTGGAACAGTTAAAAGTGCATGAAAATGGCCAATTTTCTCACTCTGAGGTCTAAAAAAGGGTTTCTTCACCCCGGGAAGTGAATTAAATACCATTTGGAGGCATTTAATGTTCAAGCAAAAACAGGTGATTTTTGACAAAAGAGATAACACCCCCCCATTACGTCATGCTTCAGAAAGGTGAAAAATGGTCCGTTTTCAAATGTTTTATTTTTGAACGTCAGTTCACATTTGTAGGTAGATCATCAGTTTAAGAGCTAAAATTAGCATGTTTAAAGTGATTATCATGCTTCCAGGGGCCTGGGAAGTGAATTAAATACCATTTGGAGGCATTTAATGTTCAAGCAAAAACAGGTGATTTTTGACAAAAGAGATAACACCCCCCCATTACGTCATGCTTCAGAAAGGTGAAAAATGGTCCGTTTTCAAATGTTTTATTTTTGAACGTCAGTTCACATTTGTAGGTAGATCATCAGTTTAAGAGCTAAAATTAGCATGTTTAAAGTGATTATCATGCTTCCAGGGGCCCGGGAAGTGAATTAAATACCATTTGGAGGCATTTAATGTTCAAGCAAAAAAAGGTGATTTTTGACAAAAGAGATAACACCCCCCCATTACGTCATGCTTCAGAAAGGTGAAAAATGGTCCGTTTTCAAATGTTTTATTTTTGAACGTCAGTTCACATTTGTAGGTAGATCATCAGTTTAAGAGCTAAAATTAGCATGTTTAAAGTGATTTTCATGCTTCCAGGGGCACGGGAAGTGAATTAAATACCATTTGGAGGCATTTAATGTTCAAGAAAAAACAGGTGATTTTTGACAAAAGAGATAACACCCCCCATTACGTCATGCTTCAGAAAGGTGAAAAATGGTCAGTTTTCAAATGTTTTATTTTTGAAGGTCAGTTCACATTTGTAGGTAGATCATCAGTTTAAGAGCTAAAATTAGCATGTTTAAAGTGATTTTCATGCTTCCAGGGGCCCTAAACACAAGATTTGTGGAACAGTTAAAAATGCATGAAAATGGCCAATTTTCTCACTCTGAGGTCTAAAAAAGGGTTTCTTCACCCCGGGAAGTGAATTAAATACCATTTGGAGGCATTTAATGTTCAAGCAAAAACAGGTGATTTTTGACAAAAGAGATAACACCCCCCCCCATTACGTCATGCTTCAGAAAGGTGAAAAATGGTCCGTTTTCAAATGTTTTATTTTTGAACGTCAGTTCACATTTGTAGGTAGATCATCAGTTTAAGAGCTAAAATTAGCATGTTTAAAGTGATTATCATGCTTCCAGGGGCCTGGGAAGTGAATTAAATACCATTTGGAGGCATTTAATGTTCAAGCAAAAACAGGTGATTTTTGACAAAAGAGATAACACCCCCCATTACGTCATGCTTCAGAAAGGTGAAAAATGGTCCGTTTTCAAATGTTTTATTTTTGAACGTCAGTTCACATTTGTAGGTAGATCATCAGTTTAAGAGCTAAAATTAGCATGTTTAAAGTGATTTTCATGCTTCCAGGGCCCCTAAACACAATATTTGTGGAACAGTTAAACGTGCATGAAAATGGCCAATTTACTCACTCTGAGGTCTCAAAAAGGGTTTCTTCACCCCGGGAAGTGAATTAAATACAATTTGGAGGCATTTAATGTTCAAGCAAAAACAGGTGATTTTTGACAAAAGAGATAACACCCCCCCATTACGTCATGCTTCAGAAAGGTGAAAAATGGTCAGTTTTCAAATGTTTTATTTTTGAACGTCAGTTCACATTTGTAGGTAGATCATCAGTTTAAGAGCTAAAATTAGCATGTTTTAAGTGATTATCATGCTTCCAGGGGCCTGGGAAGTGAATTAAATACCATTTGGAGGCATTTAATGTTCAAGCAAAAACAGGTGATTTTTGACAAAAGAGATAACACCCCCCCATTACGTCATGCTTCAGAAAGGTGAAAAATGGTCCGTTTTCAAATGTTTTATTTTTGAACGTCAGTTCACATTTGTAGGTAGATCATCAGTTTAAGAGCTAAAATTAGCATGTTTAAAGTGATTATCATGCTTCCAGGGGCCCGGGAAGTGAATTAAATACCATTTGGAGGCATTTAATGTTCAAGCAAAAAAAGGTGATTTTTGACAAAAGAGATAACACCCCCCCATTACGTCATGCTTCAGAAAGGTGAAAAATGGTCCGTTTTCAAATGTTTTATTTTTGAACGTCAGTTCACATTTGTAGGTAGATCATCAGTTTAAGAGCTAAAATTTGCATGTTTAAAGTGATTTTCATGCTTCCAGGGGCACGGGAAGTGAATTAAATATCATTTGGAGGCATTTAATGTTCAAGCAAAAACAGGTGATTTTTGACAAAAGAGATAACACCCCCCATTACGTCATGCTTCAGAAAGGTGAAAAATGGTCAGTTTTCAAATGTTTTATTTTTGAACGTCAGTTCACATTTGTAGGTAGATCATCAGTTTAAGAGCTAAAATTAGCATGTTTAAAGTGATTTTCATGCTTCCAGGGCCCCTAAACACAAGATTTGTGGAACAGTTAAAAGTGCATGAAAATGGCCAATTTACTCACTCTGAGGTCTCAAAAAGGGTTTCTTCACCCCGGGAAGTGAATTAAATACAATTTGGAGGCATTTAATGTTCAAGCAAAAACAGGTGATTTTTGACAAAAGAGATAACACCCCCCATTACGTCATGCTTCAGAAAGGTGAAAAATGGTCCGTTTTCAAATGTATTATTTTTGAACGTCAGTTCACATTTGTAGGTAGATCATCAGTTTAAGAGCTAAAATTAGCATGTTTAAAGTGATTTTCATGCTTCCAGGGCCCCTAAACACAAGATTTGTGGAACAGTTAAAAGTGCATGAAAATGGCCAATTTACTCACTCTGAGGTCTCAAAAAGGGTTTCTTCACCCCGGGAAGTGAATTAAATACAATTTGGAGGCATTTAATGTTCAAGCAAAAAAAGGTGATTTTTGACAAAAGAGATAACACCCCCCATTACGTCATGCTTCAGAAAGGTGAAAAATGGTCCGTTTTCAAATGTTTTATTCTTGAACGTCAGTTCACATTTGTAGGTAGATCATCAGTTTAAGAGCTAAAATGTGCATGTTTAAAGTGATTTTCATGCTTCCAGGGGCACGGGAAGTGAATTAAATACCATTTGGAGGCATTTAATGTTCAAGAAAAAACAGGTGATTTTTGATAAAAGAGATAACACCCCCCATTACGTCATGCTTCAGAAAGGTGAAAAATGGTCAGTTTTCAAATGTTTTATTTTTGAAGGTCAGTTCACATTTGTAGGTAGATCATCAGTTTAAGAGCTAAAATTAGCATGTTTAAAGTGATTTTCATGCTTCCAGGGGCCCTAAACACAAGATTTGTGGAACAGTTAAAAATGCATGAAAATGGCCAATTTTCTCACTCTGAGGTCTAAAAAAGGGTTTCTTCACCCCGGGAAGTGAATTAAATACCATTTGGAGGCATTTAATGTTCAAGCAAAAACAGGTGATTTTTGACAAAAGAGATAACACCCCCCCATTACGTCATGCTTCAGAAAGGTGAAAAATGGTCCGTTTTCAAATGTTTTATTTTTGAACGTCAGTTCACATTTGTAGGTAGATCATCAGTTTAAGAGCTAAAATTAGCATGTTTAAAGTGATTATCATGCTTCCAGGGGCCTGGGAAGTGAATTAAATACCATTTGGAGGCATTTAATGTTCAAGCAAAAACAGGTGATTTTTGACAAAAGAGATAACACCCCCCATTACGTCATGCTTCAGAAAGGTGAAAAATGGTCCGTTTTCAAATGTTTTATTTTTGAACGTCAGTTCACATTTGTAGGTAGATCATCAGTTTAAGAGCTAAAATTAGCATGTTTAAAGTGATTTTCATGCTTCCAGGGCCCCTAAACACAATATTTGTGGAACAGTTAAACGTGCATGAAAATGGCCAATTTACTCACTCTGAGGTCTCAAAAAGGGTTTCTTCACCCCGGGAAGTGAATTAAATACAATTTGGAGGCATTTAATGTTCAAGCAAAAACAGGTGATTTTTGACAAAAGAGATAACACCCCCCCATTACGTCATGCTTCAGAAAGGTGAAAAATGGTCAGTTTTCAAATGTTTTATTTTTGAACGTCAGTTCACATTTGTAGGTAGATCATCAGTTTAAGAGCTAAAATTAGCATGTTTTAAGTGATTATCATGCTTCCAGGGGCCTGGGAAGTGAATTAAATACCATTTCGAGGCATTTAATGTTCAAGCAAAAACAGGTGATTTTTGACAAAAGAGATAACACCCCCCCATTACGTCATGCTTCAGAAAGGTGAAAAATGGTCCGTTTTCAAATGTTTTATTTTTGAACGTCAGTTCACATTTGTAGGTAGATCATCAGTTTAAGAGCTAAAATTAGCATGTTTAAAGTGATTATCATGCTTCCAGGGGCCCGGGAAGTGAATTAAATACCATTTGGAGGCATTTAATGTTCAAGCAAAAAAAGGTGATTTTTGACAAAAGAGATAACACCCCCCCATTACGTCATGCTTCAGAAAGGTGAAAAATGGTCCGTTTTCAAATGTTTTATTTTTGAACGTCAGTTCACATTTGTAGGTAGATCATCAGTTTAAGAGCTAAAATTTGCATGTTTAAAGTGATTTTCATGCTTCCAGGGGCACGGGAAGTGAATTAAATATCATTTGGAGGCATTTAATGTTCAAGCAAAAACAGGTGATTTTTGACAAAAGAGATAACACCCCCCATTACGTCATGCTTCAGAAAGGTGAAAAATGGTCAGTTTTCAAATGTTTTATTTTTGAACGTCAGTTCACATTTGTAGGTAGATCATCAGTTTAAGAGCTAAAATTAGCATGTTTAAAGTGATTTTCATGCTTCCAGGGCCCCTAAACACAAGATTTGTGGAACAGTTAAAAGTGCATGAAAATGGCCAATTTACTCACTCTGAGGTCTCAAAAAGGGTTTCTTCACCCCGGGAAGTGAATTAAATACAATTTGGAGGCATTTAATGTTCAAGCAAAAACAGGTGATTTTTGACAAAAGAGATAACACCCCCCATTACGTCATGCTTCAGAAAGGTGAAAAATGGTCCGTTTTCAAATGTATTATTTTTGAACGTCAGTTCACATTTGTAGGTAGATCATCAGTTTAAGAGCTAAAATTAGCATGTTTAAAGTGATTTTCATGCTTCCAGGGCCCCTAAACACAAGATTTGTGGAACAGTTAAAAGTGCATGAAAATGGCCAATTTACTCACTCTGAGGTCTCAAAAAGGGTTTCTTCACCCCGGGAAGTGAATTAAATACAATTTGGAGGCATTTAATGTTCAAGCAAAAAAAGGTGATTTTTGACAAAAGAGATAACACCCCCCATTACGTCATGCTTCAGAAAGGTGAAAAATGGTCCGTTTTCAAATGTTTTATTCTTGAACGTCAGTTCACATTTGTAGGTAGATCATCAGTTTAAGAGCTAAAATGTGCATGTTTAAAGTGATTTTCATGCTTCCAGGGGCACGGGAAGTGAATTAAATACCATTTGGAGGCATTTAATGTTCAAGAAAAAACAGGTGATTTTTGACAAAAGAGATAACACCCCCCATTACGTCATGCTTCAGAAAGGTGAAAAATGGTCAGTTTTCAAATGTTTTATTTTTGAAGGTCAGTTCACATTTGTAGGTAGATCATCAGTTTAAGAGCTAAAATTAGCATGTTTAAAGTGATTTTCATGCTTCCAGGGGCCCTAAACACAAGATTTGTGGAACAGTTAAAAGTGCATGAAAATGGCCAATTTTCTCACTCTGAGGTCTAAAAAAGGGTTTCTTCACCCCGGGAAGTGAATTAAATACCATTTGGAGGCATTTAATGTTCAAGCAAAAACAGGTGATTTTTGACAAAAGAGATAACACCCCCCCCATTACGTCATGCTTCAGAAAGGTGAAAAATGGTCCGTTTTCAAATGTTTTATTTTTGAACGTCAGTTCACATTTGTAGGTAGATCATCAGTTTAAGAGCTAAAATTAGCATGTTTAAAGTGATTATCATGCTTCCAGGGGCCTGGGAAGTGAATTAAATACCATTTGGAGGCATTTAATGTTCAAGCAAAAACAGGTGATTTTTGACAAAAGAGATAACACCCCCCCATTTCGTCATGCTTCAGAAAGGTGAAAAATGGTCCGTTTTCAAATGTTTTATTTTTGAACGTCAGTTCACATTTGTAGGTAGATCATCAGTTTCAGAGCTAAAATTAGCATGTTTAAAGTGATTTTCATGCTTCCAGGGCCCCTAAACACAATATTTGTGGAACAGTTAAACGTGCATGAAAATGGCCAATTTACTCACTCTGAGGTCTCAAAAAGGGTTTCTTCACCCCGGGAAGTGAATTAAATACAATTTGGAGGCATTTAATGTTCAAGCTAAAACAGGTGATTTTTGACAAAAGAGATAACACCCCCCCATTACGTCATGCTTCAGAAAGGTGAAAAATTGTCAGTTTTCAAATGTATTATTTTTGAACGTCAGTTCACATTTGTAGGTAGATCATCAGTTTAAGAGCTAAAATTAGCATGTTTAAAGTGATTTTCATGCTTCCAGGGGCCTAAACACAAGATTTGTGGAACAGTTAAAAGTGCATGAAAATGGCCAATTTACTCACTCTGAGGTCTCAAAAAGGGTTTCTTCACCCCGGGAAGTGAATTAAATACCAATTGGAGGCATTTAATGTTCAAGCAAAAAAAGGTGATTTTTGACAAAAGAGATAACACCCCCCCATTACGTCATGCTTCAGAAAGGTGAAAAATGGTCCGTTTTCAAATGTTTTATTTTTGAACGTCAGTTCACATTTGTAGGTAGATCATCAGTTTAAGAGCTAAAATTAGCATGTTTAAAGTGATTTTCATGCTTCCAGGGGCCCGGGAAGTGAATTAAATACCATTTGGAGGCATTTAATGTTCAAGCAAAAACAGGTGATTTTTGACAAAAGAGATAACACCCCCCCATTACGTCATGCTTCAGAAAGGTGAAAAATAGTCCGTTTTCAAATGTTTTATTTTTGAACGTCAGTTCACATTTGTAGGTAGATCATCAGTTTAAGAGCTAAAATTAGCATGTTTAAAGTGATTTTCATGCTTCCAGGGCCCCTAAACACAAGATTTGTGGAACAGTTAAAAGTGCATGAAAATGGCCAATTTACTCACTCTGAGGTCTCAAAAAGGGTTTCTTCACCCCGGGAAGTGAATTAAATACAATTTGGAGGCATTTAATGTTCAAGCAAAAACAGGTGATTTTTGACAAAAGAGATAACACCCCCCATTACGTCATGCTTCAGAAAGGTGAAAAATGGTCCGTTTTCAAATGTATTATTTTTGAACGTCAGTACACATTTGTAGGTAGATCATCAGTTTAAGAGCTAAAATTAGCATGTTTAAAGTGATTTTCATGCTTCCAGGGGCACGGTAAGTGAATTAAATACCATTTGGAGGCATTTAATGTTCAAGAAAAAACAGGTGATTTTTGACAAAAGAGATAACACCCCCCATTACGTCATGCTTCAGAAAGGTGAAAAATGGTCAGTTTTCAAATGTTTTATTTTTGAAGGTCAGTTCACATTTGTAGGTAGATCATCAGTTTAAGAGCTAAAATTAGCATGTTTAAAGTGATTTTCATGCTTCCAGGGGCCCTAAACACAAGATTTGTGGAACAGTTAAAAGTGCATGAAAATGGCCAATTTTCTCACTCTGAGGTCTAAAAAAGGGTTTCTTCACCCCGGGAAGTGAATTAAATACCATTTGGAGGCATTTAATGTTCAAGCAAAAACAGGTGATTTTTGACAAAAGAGATAACACCCCCCCCCCATTACGTCATGCTTCAGAAAGGTGAAAAATGGTCCGTTTTCAAATGTTTTATTTTTGAACGTCAGTTCACATTTGTAGGTAGATCATCAGTTTAAGAGCTAAAATTAGCATGTTTAAAGTGATTATCATGCTTCCAGGGGCCTGGGAAGTGAATTAAATACCATTTGGAGGCATTTAATGTTCAAGCAAAAACAGGTGATTTTTGACAAAAGAGATAACACCCCCCCATTACGTCATGCTTCAGAAAGGTGAAAAATGGTCCGTTTTCAAATGTTTTATTTTTGAACGTCAGTTCACATTTGTAGGTAGATCATCAGTTTAAGAGCTAAAATTAGCATGTTTAAAGTGATTTTCATGCTTCCAGGGGCACGGTAAGTGAATTAAATACCATTTGGAGGCATTTAATGTTCAAGAAAAAACAGGTGATTTTTGACAAAAGAGATAACACCCCCCATTACGTCATGCTTCAGAAAGGTGAAAAATGGTCAGTTTTCAAATGTTTTATTTTTGAAGGTCAGTTCACATTTGTAGGTAGATCATCAGTTTAAGAGCTAAAATTAGCATGTTTAAAGTGATTTTCATGCTTCCAGGGGCCCTAAACACAAGATTTGTGGAACAGTTAAAAGTGCATGAAAATGGCCAATTTTCTCACTCTGAGGTCTAAAAAAGGGTTTCTTCACCCCGGGAAGTGAATTAAATACCATTTGGAGGCATTTAATGTTCAAGCAAAAACAGGTGATTTTTGACAAAAGAGATAACACCCCCCCATTACGTCATGCTTCAGAAAGCTGAAAAATGGTCCGTTTTCAAATGTTTTATTTTTGAACGTCAGTTCACATTTGTAGGTAGATCATCAGTTTAAGAGCTAAAATTAGCATGTTTAAAGTGATTATCATGCTTCCAGGGGCCTGGGAAGTGAATTAAATACCATTTGGAGGCATTTAATGGTCAAGCAAAAACAGGTGATTTTTGACAAAAGAGATAACACCCCCGATTACGTCATGCTTCAGAAAGGTGAAAAATGGTCAGTTTTCAAATGTTTTATTTTTGAACGTCAGTTCACATTTGTAGGTAGATCATCAGTTTAAGAGCTAAAATTAGCATGTTTAAAGTGATTATCATGCTTCCAGGGGCCTGGGAAGTGAATTAAATACCATTTGGAGGCATTTAATGTTCAAGCAAAAACAGGTGATTTTTGACAAAAGAGATAACACCCCCCCATTACGTCATGCTTCAGAAAGGTGAAAAATGGTCCGTTTTCAAATGTTTTATTTTTGAACGTCAGTTCACATTTGTAGGTAGATCATCAGTTTAAGAGCTAAAATTTGCATGTTTAAAGTGATTTTCATGCTTCCAGGGGCACGGGAAGTGAATTAAATATCATTTGGAGGCATTTAATGTTCAAGCAAAAACAGGTGATTTTTGACAAAAGAGATAACACCCCCCATTACGTCATGCTTCAGAAAGGTGAAAAATGGTCAGTTTTCAAATGTTTTATTTTTGAACGTCAGTTCACATTTGTAGGTAGATCATCAGTTTAAGAGCTAAAATTAGCATGTTTAAAGTGATTTTCATGCTTCCAGGGCCCCTAAACACAAGATTTGTGGAACAGTTAAAAGTGCATGAAAATGGCCAATTTACTCACTCTGAGGTCTCAAAAAGGGTTTCTTCACCCCGGGAAGTGAATTAAATACAATTTGGAGGCATTTAATGTTCAAGCAAAAACAGGTGATTTTTGACAAAAGAGATAACACCCCCCATTACGTCATGCTTCAGAAAGGTGAAAAATGGTCAGTTTTCAAATGTATTATTTTTGAACGTCAGTTCACATTTGTAGGTAGATCATCAGTTTAAGAGCTAAAATTAGCATGTTTAAAGTGATTTTCATGCTTCCAGGGCCCCTAAACACAAGATTTGTGGAACAGTTAAAAGTGCATGAAAATGGCCAATTTACTCACTCTGAGGTCTCAAAAAGGGTTTCTTCACCCCGGGAAGTGAATTAAATACAATTTGGAGGCATTTAATGTTCAAGCAAAAAAAGGTGATTTTTGACAAAAGAGATAACACCCCCCATTACGTCATGCTTCAGAAAGGTGAAAAATGGTCCGTTTTCAAATGTTTTATTCTTGAACGTCAGTTCACATTTGTAGGTAGATCATCAGTTTAAGAGCTAAAATGTGCATGTTTAAAGTGATTTTCATGCTTCCAGGGGCACGGGAAGTGAATTAAATACCATTTGGAGGCATTTAATGTTCAAGAAAAAACAGGTGATTTTTGACAAAAGAGATAACACCCCCCATTACGTCATGCTTCAGAAAGGTGAAAAATGGTCAGTTTTCAAATGTTTTATTTTTGAAGGTCAGTTCACATTTGTAGGTAGATTATCAGTTTAAGAGCTAAAATTAGCATGTTTAAAGTGATTTTCATGCTTCCAGGGGCCCTAAACACAAGATTTGTGGAACAGTTAAAAGTGCATGAAAATGGCCAATTTTCTCACTCTGAGGTCTAAAAAAGGGTTTCTTCACCCCGGGAAGTGAATTAAATACCATTTGGAGGCATTTAATGTTCAAGCAAAAACAGGTGATTTTTGACAAAAGAGATAACACCCCCCCCATTACGTCATGCTTCAGAAAGGTGAAAAATGGTCCGTTTTCAAATGTATTATTTTTGAACGTCAGTTCACATTTGTAGGTAGATCATCAGTTTAAGAGCTAAAATTAGCATGTTTAAAGTGATTATCATGCTTCCAGGGGCCTGGGAAGTGAATTAAATACCATTTGGAGGCATTTAATGTTCAAGCAAAAACAGGTGATTTTTGACAAAAGAGATAACACCCCCCCATTACGTCATGCTTCAGAAAGGTGAAAAATGGTCCGTTTTCAAATGTTTTATTTTTGAACGTCAGTTCACATTTGTAGGTAGATCATCAGTTTCAGAGCTAAAATTAGCATGTTTAAAGTGATTTTCATGCTTCCAGGGCCCCTAAACACAATATTTGTGGAACAGTTAAACGTGCATGAAAATGGCCAATTTACTCACTCTGAGGTCTCAAAAAGGGTTTCTTCACCCCGGGAAGTGAATTAAATACAATTTGGAGGCATTTAATGTTCAAGCAAAAACAGGTGATTTTTGACAAAAGAGATAACACCCCCCCATTACGTCATGCTTCAGAAAGGTGAAAAATGGTCAGTTTTCAAATGTATTATTTTTGAACGTCAGTTCACATTTGTAGGTAGATCATCAGTTTAAGAGCTAAAATTAGCATGTTTAAAGTGATTTTCATGCTTCCAGGGGCCTAAACACAAGATTTGTGGAACAGTTAAAAGTGCATGAAAATGGCCAATTTACTCACTCTGAGGTCTCAAAAAGGGTTTCTTCACCCCGGGAAGTGAATTAAATACCAATTGGAGGCATTTAATGTTCAAGCAAAAAAAGGTGATTTTTGACAAAAGAGATAACACCCCCCCATTACGTCATGCTTCAGAAAGGTGAAAAATGGTCCGTTTTCAAATGTTTTATTTTTGAACGTCAGTTCACATTTGTAGGTAGATCATCAGTTTAAGAGCTAAAATTAGCATGTTTAAAGTGATTATCATGCTTCCAGGGGCCTGGGAAGTGAATTAAATACCATTTGGAGGCATTTAATGTTCAAGCAAAAACAGGTGATTTTTGACAAAAGAGATAACACCCCCCCATTACGTCATGCTTCAGAAAGGTGAAAAATAGTCCGTTTTCAAATGTTTTATTTTTGAACGTCAGTTCACATTTGTAGGTAGATCATCAGTTTAAGAGCTAAAATTAGCATGTTTAAAGTGATTTTCATGCTTCCAGGGCCCCTAAACACAAGATTTGTGGAACAGTTAAAAGTGCATGAAAATGGCCAATTTACTCACTCTGAGGTCTCAAAAAGGGTTTCTTCACCCCGGGAAGTGAATTAAATACAATTTGGAGGCATTTAATGTTCAAGCAAAAACAGGTGATTTTTGACAAAAGAGATAACACCCCCCATTACGTCATGCTTCAGAAAGGTGAAAAATGGTCCGTTTTCAAATGTATTATTTTTGAACGTCAGTTCACATTTGTAGGTAGATCATCAGTTTAAGAGCTAAAATTAGCATGTTTAAAGTGATTTTCATGCTTCCAGGGGCCCGGGAAGTGAATTAAATACCATTTGGAGGCATTTAATGTTCAAGCAAAAAAAGGTGATTTTTGACAAAAGAGATAACACCCCCCCATTACGTCATGCTTCAGAAAGGTGAAAAATGGTCCGTTTTCAAATGTTTTATTTTTGAACGTCAGTTCACATTTGTAGGTAGATCATCAGTTTAAGAGCTAAAATTAGCATGTTTAAAGTGATTTTCATGCTTCCAGGGGCCCGGGAAGTGAATTAAATACCATTTGGAGGCATTTAATGTTCAAGCAAAAAAAGGTGATTTTTGACAAAAGAGATAACACCCCCCCATTACGTCATGCTTCAGAAAGGTGAAAAATGGTCCGTTTTCAAATGTTTTATTTTTGAACGTCAGTTCACATTTGTAGGTAGATCATCAGTTTAAGAGCTAAAATTAGCATGTTTAAAGTGATTTTCATGCTTCCAGGGGCACGGTAAGTGAATTAAATACCATTTGGAGGCATTTAATGTTCAAGAAAAAACAGGTGATTTTTGACAAAAGAGATAACACCCCCCATTACGTCATGCTTCAGAAAGGTGAAAAATGGTCAGTTTTCAAATGTTTTATTTTTGAAGGTCAGTTCACATTTGTAGGTAGATCATCAGTTTAAGAGCTAAAATTAGCATGTTTAAAGTCATTTTCATGCTTCCAGGGGCCCTAAACACAAGATTTGTGGAACAGTTAAAAGTGCATGAAAATGGCCAATTTTCACACTCTGAGGTCTAAAAAAGGGTTTCTTCACCCCGGGAAGTGAATTAAATACCATTTGGAGGCATTTAATGTTCAAGCAAAAACAGGTGATTTTTGACAAAAGAGATAACACCCCCCCATTACGTCATGCTTCAGAAAGGTGAAAAATGGTCCGTTTTCAAATGTTTTATTTTTGAACGTCAGTTCACATTTGTAGGTAGATCATCAGTTTAAGAGCTAAAATTAGCATGTTTAAAGTGATTATCATGCTTCCAGGGGCCTGGGAAGTGAATTAAATACCATTTGGAGGCATTTAATGGTCAAGCAAAAACAGGTGATTTTTGACAAAAGAGATAACACCCCCGATTACGTCATGCTTCAGAAAGGTGAAAAATGGTCAGTTTTCAAATGTTTTATTTTTGAACGTCAGTTCACATTTGTAGGTAGATCATCAGTTTAAGAGCTAAAATTAGCATGTTTAAAGTGATTATCATGCTTCCAGGGGCCCGGGAAGTGAATTAAATACCATTTGGAGGCATTTAATGTTCAAGCAAAAACAGGTGATTTTTGACAAAAGAGATAACACCCCCCATTACGTCATGCTTCAGAAAGGTGAAAAATGGTCAGTTTTCAAATGTTTTATTTTTGAAGGTCAGTTCACATTTGTAGGTAGATCATCAGTTTAAGAGCTAAAATTAGCATGTTTAAAGTGATTTTCATGCTTCCAGGGGCCCTAAACACAAGATTTGTGGAACAGTTAAAAGTGCATGAAAATGGCCAATTTTCTCACTCTGAGGTCTAAAAAAGGGTTTCTTCACCCCGGGAAGTGAATTAAATACCATTTGGAGGCATTTAATGTTCAAGCAAAAACAGGTGATTTTTGACAAAAGAGATAACACCCCCCCCCATTACGTCATGCTTCAGAAAGGTGAAAAATGGTCCGTTTTCAAATGTTTTATTTTTGAACGTCAGTTCACATTTGTAGGTAGATCATCAGTTTAAGAGCTAAAATTAGCATGTTTAAAGTGATTATCATGCTTCCAGGGGCCTGGGAAGTGAATTAAATACCATTTGGAGGCATTTAATGTTCAAGCAAAAACAGGTGATTTTTGACAAAAGAGATAACACCCCCCCATTACGTCATGCTTCAGAAAGGTGAAAAATGGTCCGTTTTCAAATGTTTTATTTTTGAACGTCAGTTCACATTTGTAGGTAGATCATCAGTTTAAGAGCTAAAATTAGCATGTTTAAAGTGATTTTCATGCTTCCAGGGGCACGGTAAGTGAATTAAATACCATTTGGAGGCATTTAATGTTCAAGAAAAAACAGGTGATTTTTGACAAAAGAGATAACACCCCCCATTACGTCATGCTTCAGAAAGGTGAAAAATGGTCAGTTTTCAAATGTTTTATTTTTGAAGGTCAGTTCACATTTGTAGGTAGATCATCAGTTTAAGAGCTAAAATTAGCATGTTTAAAGTGATTTTCATGCTTCCAGGGGCCCTAAACACAAGATTTGTGGAACAGTTAAAAGTGCATGAAAATGGCCAATTTTCTCACTCTGAGGTCTAAAAAAGGGTTTCTTCACCCCGGGAAGTGAATTAAATACCATTTGGAGGCATTTAATGTTCAAGCAAAAACAGGTGATTTTTGACAAAAGAGATAACACCCCCCCATTACGTCATGCTTCAGAAAGCTGAAAAATGGTCCGTTTTCAAATGTTTTATTTTTGAACGTCAGTTCACATTTGTAGGTAGATCATCAGTTTAAGAGCTAAAATTAGCATGTTTAAAGTGATTATCATGCTTCCAGGGGCCTGGGAAGTGAATTAAATACCATTTGGAGGCATTTAATGGTCAAGCAAAAACAGGTGATTTTTGACAAAAGAGATAACACCCCCGATTACGTCATGCTTCAGAAAGGTGAAAAATGGTCAGTTTTCAAATGTTTTATTTTTGAACGTCAGTTCACATTTGTAGGTAGATCATCAGTTTAAGAGCTAAAATTAGCATGTTTAAAGTGATTATCATGCTTCCAGGGGCCTGGGAAGTGAATTAAATACCATTTGGAGGCATTTAATGTTCAAGCAAAAACAGGTGATTTTTGACAAAAGAGATAACACCCCCCCATTACGTCATGCTTCAGAAAGGTGAAAAATGGTCCGTTTTCAAATGTTTTATTTTTGAACGTCAGTTCACATTTGTAGGTAGATCATCAGTTTAAGAGCTAAAATTAGCATGTTTAAAGTGATTATCATGCTTCCAGGGGCCCGGGAAGTGAATTAAATACCATTTGGAGGCATTTAATGTTCAAGCAAAAAAAGGTGATTTTTGACAAAAGAGATAACACCCCCCATTACGTCATGCTTCAGAAAGGTGAAAAATGGTCCGTTTTCAAATGTTTTATTTTTGAACGTCAGTTCACATTTGTAGGTAGATCATCAGTTTAAGAGCTAAAATTTGCATGTTTAAAGTGATTTTCATGCTTCCAGGGGCACGAGAAGTGAATTAAATACCATTTGGAGGCATTTAATGTTCAAGCAAAAACAGGTGATTTTTGACAAAAGAGATAACACCCCCGATTACGTCTTGCTTCAGAAAGGTGAAAAATGGTCAGTTTTCAAATGTTTTATTTTTGAAGGTCAGTTCACATTAGTAGGTAGATCATCAGTTTAAGAGCTAAAATTAGCATGTTTAAAGTGATTTTCATGCTTCCAGGGGCCCTAAACACAAGATTTGTGGAACAGTTAAAAGTGCATGAAAATGGCCAATTTTCTCACTCTGAGGTCTAAAAAAGGGTTTCTTCACCCCGGGAAGTGAATTAAATACCATTTGGAGGCATTTAATGTTCAAGCAAAAACAGGTGATTTTTGACAAAAGAGATAACACCCCCCCCCCATTTACGTCATGCTTCAGAAAGGTGAAAAATGGTCCGTTTTCAAATGTTTTATTTTTGAACGTCAGTTCGAATTTGTAGGTAGATCATCAGTTTAAGAGCTAAAATTAGCATGTTTAAAGTGATTATCATGCTTCCAGGGGCCTGGGAAGTGAATTAAATACCATTTGGAGGCATTTAATGTTCAAGCAAAAACAGGTGATTTTTGACAAAAGAGATAACACCCCCCCATTACGTCATGCTTCAGAAAGGTGAAAAATGGTCCGTTTTCAAATGTTTTATTTTTGAACGTCAGTTCACATTTGTAGGTAGATCATCAGTTTAAGAGCTAAAATTAGCATGTTTAAAGTGATTTTCATGCTTCCAGGGCCCCTAAACACAATATTTGTGGAACAGTTAAACGTGCATGAAAATGGCCAATTTACTCACTCTGAGGTCTCAAAAAGGGTTTCTTCACCCCGGGAAGTGAATTAAATACAATTTGGAGGCATTTAATGTTCAAGCAAAAACAGGTGATTTTTGACAAAAGAGATAACACCCCCCCATTACGTCATGCTTCAGAAAGGTGAAAAATGGTCTGTTTTCAAATGTATTATTTTTGAACGTCAGTTCACATTTGTAGGTAGATCCTCAGTTTAAGAGCTAAAATTAGCATGTTTAAAGTGATTTTCATGCTTCCAGGGGCCCGGGAAGTGAATTAAATACCATTTGGAGGCATTTAATGTTCAAGCAAAAAAAGGTGATTTTTGACAAAAGAGATAACACCCCCCATTACGTCATGCTTCAGAAAGGTGAAAAATGGTCCGTTTTCAAATGTTTTATTTTTGAACGTCAGTTCACATTTGTAGGTAGATCATCAGTTTAAGAGCTAAAATTAGCATGTTTAAAGTGATTATCATGCTTCCAGGGGCCTGGGAAGTGAATTAAATACCATTTGAAGGCATTTAATGTTCAAGCAAAAACAGGTAATTTTTGACAAAAGAGATAACACCCCCCCATTACGTCATGCTTCAGAAAGGTGAAAAATGGTCCGTTTTCAAATGTTTTATTTTTGAACGTCAGTTCACATTTGTAGGTAGATCATCAGTTTAAGAGCTAAAATTAGCATGTTTAAAGTGATTTTCATGCTTCCAGGGGCCCGGGAAGTGAATTAAATACCATTTGGAGGCATTTAATGTTCAAGCAAAAAAAGGTGATTTTTGACAAAAGAGATAACACCCCCCATTACGTCATGCTTCAGAAAGGTGAAAAATGGTCCGTTTTCAAATGTTTTATTTTTGAACGTCAGTTCACATTTGTAGGTAGATCATCAGTTTAAGAGCTAAAATTAGCATGTTTAAAGTGATTTTCATGCTTCCAGGGGCACGGTAAGTGAATTAAATACCATTTGGAGGCATTTAATGTTCAAGAAAAAACAGGTGATTTTTGACAAAAGAGATAACACCCCCCATTACGTCATGCTTCAGAAAGGTGAAAAATGGTCAGTTTTCAAATGTTTTATTTTTGAAGGTCAGTTCACATTTGAAGGTAGATCATCAGTTTAAGAGCTAAAATTAGCATGTTTAAAGTGATTTTCATGCTTCCAGGGGCCCTAAACACAAGATTTGTGGAACAGTTAAAAGTGCATGAAAATGGCCAATTTTCTCACTCTGAGGTCTAAAAAAGGGTTTCTTCACCCCGGGAAGTGAATTAAATACCATTTGGAGGCATTTAATGTTCAAGCAAAAACAGGTGATTTTTGACAAAAGAGATAACACCCCCCCCATTACGTCATGCTTCAGAAAGGTGAAAAATGGTCCGTTTTCAAATGTTTTATTTTTGAACGTCAGTTCACATTTGTAGGTAGATCATCAGTTTAAGAGCTAAAATTAGCATGTTTAAAGTGATTATCATGCTTCCAGGGGCCTGGGAAGTGAATTAAATACCATTTGGAGGCATTTAATGTTCAAGCAAAAACAGGTGATTTTTGACAAAAGAGATAACACCCCCCCATTACGTCATGCTTCAGAAAGGTGAAAAATGGTCCGTTTTCAAATGTATTATTTTTGAACGTCAGTTCACATTTGTAGGTAGATCATCAGTTTAAGAGCTAAAATTAGCATGTTTAAAGTGATTTTCATGCTTCCAGGGCCCCTAAACACAATATTTGTGGAACAGTTAAACGTGCATGAAAATGGCCAATTTACTCACTCTGAGGTCTCAAAAAGGGTTTCTTCACCCCGGGAAGTGAATTAAATACAATTTGGAGGCATTTAATGTTCAAGCAAAAACAGGTGATTTTTGACAAAAGAGATAACACCCCCCCATTACGTCATGCTTCAGAAAGGTGAAAAATGGTCCGTTTTCAAATGTATTCTTTTTGAACGTCAGTTCACATTTGTAGGTAGATCATCAGTTTAAGAGCTAAAATTAGCATGTTTAAAGTGATTTTCATGCTTCCAGGGGCCCGGGAAGTGAATTAAATACCATTTGGAGGCATTTAATGTTCAAGCAAAAACAGGTGATTTTTGACAAAAGAGATAACACCCCCCCCATTACGTCATGCTTCAGAAAGGTGAAAAATGGTCCGTTTTCAAATGTTTTATTTTTGAACGTCAGTTCACATTTGTAGGTAGATCATCAGTTTAAGAGCTAAAATTAGCATGTTTAAAGTGATTATCATGCTTCCAGGGGCCTGGGAAGTGAATTAAATACCATTTGGAGGCATTTAATGTTCAAGCAAAAACAGGTGATTTTTGACAAAAGAGATAACACCCCCCATTACGTCATGCTTCAGAAAGGTGAAAAATGGTCCGTTTTCAAATGTTTTATTTTTGAACGTCAGTTCACATTTGTAGGTAGATCATCAGTTTAAGAGCTAAAATTAGCATGTTTAAAGTGATTTTCATGCTTCCAGGGCCCCTAAACACAATATTTGTGGAACAGTTAAACGTGCATGAAAATGGCCAATTTACTCACTCTGAGGTCTCAAAAAGGGTTTCTTCACCCCGGGAAGTGAATTAAATACAATTTGGAGGCATTTAATGTTCAAGCAAAAACAGGTGATTTTTGACAAAAGAGATAACACCCCCCCATTACGTCATGCTTCAGAAAGGTGAAAAATGGTCCGTTTTCAAATGTATTATTTTTGAATGTCAGTTCACATTTGTAGGTAGATCATCAGTTTAAGAGCTAAAATTAGCATGTTTAAAGTGATTATCATGCTTCCAGGGGCCTGGGAAGTGAATTAAATACCATTTGGAGGCATTTAATGTTCAAGCAAAAACAGGTGATTTTTGACAAAAGAGATAACACCCCCCCATTACGTCATGCTTCAGAAAGGTGAAAAATGGTCCGTTTTCAAATGTTTTATTTTTGAACGTCAGTTCACATTTGTAGGTAGATCATCAATTTAAGAGCTAAAATTAGCATGTTTAAAGTGATTTTCATGCTTCCAGGGCCCCTAAACACAAGATTTGTGGAACAGTTAAAAGTGCATGAAAATGGCCAATTTTCTCACTCTGAGGTCTAAAAAAGGGTTTCTTCACCCCGGGAAGTGAATTAAATACCATTTGGAGGCATTTAATGTTCAAGCAAAAACAGGTGATTTTTGACAAAAGAGATAACACCCCCCCATTACGTCATGCTTCAAAAAGGTGAAAAATGGTCCGTTTTCAAATGTTTTATTTTTGAACGTCAGTTCACATTTGTAGGTAGATCATCAGTTTAAGAGCTAAAATTAGCATGTTTAAAGTGATTATCATGCTTCCAGGGGCCTGGGAAGTGAATTAAATACCATTTGGAGGCATTTAATGTTCAAGCAAAAACAGGTGATTTTTGACAAAAGAGATAACACCCCCCCATTACGTCATGCTTCAGAAAGGTGAAAAATGGTCCGTTTTCAAATGTTTTATTTTTGAACGTCAGTTCACATTTGTAGGTAGATCATCAGTTTAAGAGCTAAAATTAGCATGTTTAAAGTGATTATCATGCTTCCAGGGGCCTGGGAAGTGAATTAAATACCATTTGGAGGCATTTAATGTTCAAGCAAAAACAGGTGATTTTTGACAAAAGAGATAACACCCCCCCATTACGTCATGCTTCAGAAAGGTGAAAAATGGTCCGTTTTCAAATGTTTTATTTTTGAACGTCAGTTCACATTTGTAGGTAGATCATCAGTTTAAGAGCTAAAATTAGCATGTTTAAAGTGATTTTCATGCTTCCAGGGGCACGGTAAGTGAATTAAATACCATTTGGAGGCATTTAATGTTCAAGAAAAAACAGGTGATTTTTGACAAAAGAGATAACACCCCCCATTACGTCATGCTTCAGAAAGGTGAAAAATGGTCAGTTTTCAAATGTTTTATTTTTGAAGGTCAGTTCACATTTGTAGGTAGATCATCAGTTTAAGAGCTAAAATTAGCATGTTTAAAGTGATTTTCATGCTTCCAGGGGCCCTAAACACAAGATTTGTGGAACAGTTAAAAGTGCATGAAAATGGCCAATTTTCTCACTCTGAGGTCTAAAAAAGGGTTTCTTCACCCCGGGAAGTGAATTAAATACCATTTGGAGGCATTTAATGTTCAAGCAAAAACAGGTGATTTTTGACAAAAGAGATAACACCCCCCCATTACGTCATGCTTCAGAAAGCTGAAAAATGGTCCGTTTTCAAATGTTTTATTTTTGAACGTCAGTTCACATTTGTAGGTAGATCATCAGTTTAAGAGCTAAAATTAGCATGTTTAAAGTGATTATCATGCTTCCAGGGGCCTGGGAAGTGAATTAAATACCATTTGGAGGCATTTAATGGTCAAGCAAAAACAGGTGATTTTTGACAAAAGAGATAACACCCCCGATTACGTCATGCTTCAGAAAGGTGAAAAATGGTCAGTTTTCAAATGTTTTATTTTTGAACGTCAGTTCACATTTGTAGGTAGATCATCAGTTTAAGAGCTAAAATTAGCATGTTTAAAGTGATTATCATGCTTCCAGGGGCCTGGGAAGTGAATTAAATACCATTTGGAGGCATTTAATGTTCAAGCAAAAACAGGTGATTTTTGACAAAAGAGATAACACCCCCCCATTACGTCATGCTTCAGAAAGGTGAAAAATGGTCCGTTTTCAAATGTTTTATTTTTGAACGTCAGTTCACATTTGTAGGTAGATCATCAGTTTAAGAGCTAAAATTAGCATGTTTAAAGTGATTATCATGCTTCCAGGGGCCCGGGAAGTGAATTAAATACCATTTGGAGGCATTTAATGTTCAAGCAAAAAAAGGTGATTTTTGACAAAAGAGATAACACCCCCCATTACGTCATGCTTCAGAAAGGTGAAAAATGGTCCGTTTTCAAATGTTTTATTTTTGAACGTCAGTTCACATTTGTAGGTAGATCATCAGTTTAAGAGCTAAAATTTGCATGTTTAAAGTGATTTTCATGCTTCCAGGGGCACGAGAAGTGAATTAAATACCATTTGGAGGCATTTAATGTTCAAGCAAAAACAGGTGATTTTTGACAAAAGAGATAACACCCCCGATTACGTCTTGCTTCAGAAAGGTGAAAAATGGTCAGTTTTCAAATGTTTTATTTTTGAAGGTCAGTTCACATTTGTAGGTAGATCATCAGTTTAAGAGCTAAAATTAGCATGTTTAAAGTGATTTTCATGCTTCCAGGGGCCCTAAACACAAGATTTGTGGAACAGTTAAAAGTGCATGAAAATGGCCAATTTTCTCACTCTGAGGTCTAAAAAAGGGTTTCTTCACCCCGGGAAGTGAATTAAATACCATTTGGAGGCATTTAATGTTCAAGCAAAAACAGGTGATTTTTGACAAAAGAGATAACACCCCCCCCCATTACGTCATGCTTCAGAAAGGTGAAAAATGGTCCGTTTTCAAATGTTTTATTTTTGAACGTCAGTTCACATTTGTAGGTAGATCATCAGTTTAAGAGCTAAAATTAGCATGTTTAAAGTGATTATCATGCTTCCAGGGGCCTGGGAAGTGAATTAAATACCATTTGGAGGCATTTAATGTTCAAGCAAAAACAGGTGATTTTTGACAAAAGAGATAACACCCCCCCATTACGTCATGCTTCAGAAAGGTGAAAAATGGTCCGTTTTCAAATGTTTTATTTTTGAACGTCAGTTCACATTTGTAGGTAGATCATCAGTTTAAGAGCTAAAATTAGCATGTTTAAAGTGATTTTCATGCTTCCAGGGCCCCTAAACACAATATTTGTGGAACAGTTAAACGTGCATGAAAATGGCCAATTTACTCACTCTGAGGTCTCAAAAAGGGTTTCTTCACCCCGGGAAGTGAATTAAATACAATTTGGAGGCATTTAATGTTCAAGCAAAAACAGGTGATTTTTGACAAAAGAGATAACACCCCCCCATTACGTCATGCTTCAGAAAGGTGAAAAATGGTCTGTTTTCAAATGTATTATTTTTGAACGTCAGTTCACATTTGTAGGTAGATCATCAGTTTAAGAGCTAAAATTAGCATGTTTAAAGTGATTTTCATGCTTCCAGGGGCCCGGGAAGTGAATTAAATACCATTTGGAGGCATTTAATGTTCAAGCAAAAAAAGGTGATTTTTGACAAAAGAGATAACACCCCCCATTACGTCATGCTTCAGAAAGGTGAAAAATGGTCCGTTTTCAAATGTTTTATTTTTGAACGTCAGTTCACATTTGTAGGTAGATCATCAGTTTAAGAGCTAAAATTAGCATGTTTAAAGTGATTATCATGCTTCCAGGGGCCTGGGAAGTGAATTAAATACCATTTGAAGGCATTTAATGTTCAAGCAAAAACAGGTAATTTTTGACAAAAGAGATAACACCCCCCCATTACGTCATGCTTCAGAAAGGTGAAAAATGGTCCGTTTTCAAATGTTTTATTTTTGAACGTCAGTTCACATTTGTAGGTAGATCATCAGTTTAAGAGCTAAAATTAGCATGTTTAAAGTGATTTTCATGCTTCCAGGGGCCCGGGAAGTGAATTAAATACCATTTGGAGGCATTTAATGTTCAAGCAAAAAAAGGTGATTTTTGACAAAAGAGATAACACCCCCCATTACGTCATGCTTCAGAAAGGTGAAAAATGGTCCGTTTTCAAATGTTTTATTTTTGAACGTCAGTTCACATTTGTAGGTAGATCATCAGTTTAAGAGCTAAAATTAGCATGTTTAAAGTGATTTTCATGCTTCCAGGGGCACGGTAAGTGAATTAAATACCATTTGGAGGCATTTAATGTTCAAGAAAAAACAGGTGATTTTTGACAAAAGAGATAACACCCCCCATTACGTCATGCTTCAGAAAGGTGAAAAATGGTCAGTTTTCAAATGTTTTATTTTTGAAGGTCAGTTCACATTTGAAGGTAGATCATCAGTTTAAGAGCTAAAATTAGCATGTTTAAAGTGATTTTCATGCTTCCAGGGGCCCTAAACACAAGATTTGTGGAACAGTTAAAAGTGCATGAAAATGGCCAATTTTCTCACTCTGAGGTCTAAAAAAGGGTTTCTTCACCCCGGGAAGTGAATTAAATACCATTTGGAGGCATTTAATGTTCAAGCAAAAACAGGTGATTTTTGACAAAAGAGATAACACCCCCCCCATTACGTCATGCTTCAGAAAGGTGAAAAATGGTCCGTTTTCAAATGTTTTATTTTTGAACGTCAGTTCACATTTGTAGGTAGATCATCAGTTTAAGAGCTAAAATTAGCATGTTTAAAGTGATTATCATGCTTCCAGGGGCCTGGGAAGTGAATTAAATACCATTTGGAGGCATTTAATGTTCAAGCAAAAACAGGTGATTTTTGACAAAAGAGATAACACCCCCCCATTACGTCATGCTTCAGAAAGGTGAAAAATGGTCCGTTTTCAAATGTATTATTTTTGAACGTCAGTTCACATTTGTAGGTAGATCATCAGTTTAAGAGCTAAAATTAGCATGTTTAAAGTGATTTTCATGCTTCCAGGGCCCCTAAACACAATATTTGTGGAACAGTTAAACGTGCATGAAAATGGCCAATTTACTCACTCTGAGGTCTCAAAAAGGGTTTCTTCACCCCGGGAAGTGAATTAAATACAATTTGGAGGCATTTAATGTTCAAGCAAAAACAGGTGATTTTTGACAAAAGAGATAACACCCCCCCATTACGTCATGCTTCAGAAAGGTGAAAAATGGTCCGTTTTCAAATGTATTCTTTTTGAACGTCAGTTCACATTTGTAGGTAGATCATCAGTTTAAGAGCTAAAATTAGCATGTTTAAAGTGATTTTCATGCTTCCAGGGGCCCGGGAAGTGAATTAAATACCATTTGGAGGCATTTAATGTTCAAGCAAAAACAGGTGATTTTTGACAAAAGAGATAACACCCCCCCCATTACGTCATGCTTCAGAAAGGTGAAAAATGGTCCGTTTTCAAATGTTTTATTTTTGAACGTCAGTTCACATTTGTAGGTAGATCATCAGTTTAAGAGCTAAAATTAGCATGTTTAAAGTGATTATCATGCTTCCAGGGGCCTGGGAAGTGAATTAAATACCATTTGGAGGCATTTAATGTTCAAGCAAAAACAGGTGATTTTTGACAAAAGAGATAACACCCCCCCATTACGTCATGCTTCAGAAAGGTGAAAAATGGTCCGTTTTCAAATGTTTTATTTTTGAACGTCAGTTCACATTTGTAGGTAGATCATCAGTTTAAGAGCTAAAATTAGCATGTTTAAAGTGATTTTCATGCTTCCAGGGCCCCTAAACACAATATTTGTGGAACAGTTAAACGTGCATGAAAATGGCCAATTTACTCACTCTGAGGTCTCAAAAAGGGTTTCTTCACCCCGGGAAGTGAATTAAATACAATTTGGAGGCATTTAATGTTCAAGCAAAAACAGGTGATTTTTGACAAAAGAGATAACACCCCCCCATTACGTCATGCTTCAGAAAGGTGAAAAATGGTCCGTTTTCAAATGTATTATTTTTGAATGTCAGTTCACATTTGTAGGTAGATCATCAGTTTAAGAGCTAAAATTAGCATGTTTAAAGTGATTATCATGCTTCCAGGGGCCTGGGAAGTGAATTAAATACCATTTGGAGGCATTTAATGTTCAAGCAAAAACAGGTGATTTTTGACAAAAGAGATAACACCCCCCCATTACGTCATGCTTCAGAAAGGTGAAAAATGGTCCGTTTTCAAATGTTTTATTTTTGAACGTCAGTTCACATTTGTAGGTAGATCATCAATTTAAGAGCTAAAATTAGCATGTTTAAAGTGATTTTCATGCTTCCAGGGCCCCTAAACACAAGATTTGTGGAACAGTTAAAAGTGCATGAAAATGGCCAATTTACTCACTCTGAGGTCTCAAAAAGGGTTTCTTCACCCCGGGAAGTGAATTAAATACAATTTGGAGGCATTTAATGTTCAAGCAAAAACAGGTGATTTTTGACAAAAGAGATAACACCCCCCCATTACGTCATGCTTCAGAAAGGTGAAAAATGGTCCGTTTTCAAATGTATTATTTTTGAACGTCAGTTCACATTTGTAGGTAGATCATCAGTTTAAGAGCTAAAATTAGCATGTTTAAAGTGATTTTCATGCTTCCAGGGGCCCGGGAAGTGAATTAAATACCATTTGGAGGCATTTAATGTTCAAGCAAAAAAAGGTGATTTTTGACAAAAGAGATAACACCCCCCCATTACGTCATGCTTCAGAAAGGTGAAAAATGGTCCGTTTTCAAATGTTTTATTTTTGAACGTCAGTTCACATTTGTAGGTAGATCATCAGTTTAAGAGCTAAAATTAGCATGTTTAAAGTGATTTTAATGCTTCCAGGGGCCCGGGAAGTGAATTAAATACCATTTGGAGGCATTTAATGTTCAAGCAAAAAAAGGTGATTTTTGACAAAAGAGATAACACCCCCCCATTACGTCATGCTTCAGAAAGGTGAAAAATGGTCCGTTTTCAAATGTTTTATTTTTGAACGTCAGTTCACATTTGTAGGTAGATCATCAGTTTAAGAGCTAAAATTAGCATGTTTAAAGTGATTTTCATGCTTCCAGGGGCACGGTAAGTGAATTAAATACCATTTGGAGGCATTTAATGTTCAAGAAAAAACAGGTGATTTTTGACAAAAGAGATAACACCCCCCATTACGTCATGCTTCAGAAAGGTGAAAAATGGTCAGTTTTCAAATGTTTTATTTTTGAAGGTCAGTTCACATTTGTAGGTAGATCATCAGTTTAAGAGCTAAAATTAGCATGTTTAAAGTGATTTTCATGCTTCCAGGGGCCCTAAACACAAGATTTGTGGAACAGTTAAAAGTGCATGAAAATGGCCAATTTTCTCACTCTGAGGTCTAAAAAAGGGTTTCTTCACCCCGGGAAGTGAATTAAATACCATTTGGAGGCATTTAATGTTCAAGCAAAAACAGGTGATTTTTGACAAAAGAGATAACACCCCCCCATTACGTCATGCTTCAAAAAGGTGAAAAATGGTCCGTTTTCAAATGTTTTATTTTTGAACGTCAGTTCACATTTGTAGGTAGATCATCAGTTTAAGAGCTAAAATTAGCATGTTTAAAGTGATTATCATGCTTCCAGGGGCCTGGGAAGTGAATTAAATACCATTTGGAGGCATTTAATGTTCAAGCAAAAACAGGTGATTTTTGACAAAAGAGATAACACCCCCCCATTACGTCATGCTTCAGAAAGGTGAAAAATGGTCAGTTTTCAAATGTATTATTTTTGAACGTCAGTTCACATTTGTAGGTAGATCATCAGTTTAAGAGCTAAAATTAGCATGTTTAAAGTGATTATCATGCTTCCAGGGGCCTGGGAAGTGAATTAAATACCATTTGGAGGCATTTAATGTTCAAGCAAAAACAGGTGATTTTTGACAAAAGAGATAACACCCCCCCCATTACGTCATGCTTCAGAAAGGTGAAAAATGGTCCGTTTTCAAATGTTTTATTTTTGAACGTCAGTTCACATTTGTAGGTAGATCATCAGTTTAAGAGCTAAAATTAGCATGTTTAAAGTGATTTTCATGCTTCCAGGGCCCCTAAACACAAGATTTGTGGAACAGTTAAAAGTGCATGTAAATGGCCAATTTACTCACTCTGAGGTCTCAAAAAGGGTTTCTTCACCCCGGGAAGTGAATTAAATACAATTTGGAGGCATTTAATGTTCAAGCAAAAACAGGTGATTTTTGACAAAAGAGATTACACCCCCCCATTACGTCATGCTTCAGAAAGGTGAAAAATGGTCCGTTTTCAAATGTATTATTTTTGAACGTCAGTTCACATTTGTAGGTAGATCATCAGTTTAAGAGCTAAAATTAGCATGTTTAAAGTGATTTTCATGCTTCCAGGGGCCCGGGAAGTGAATTAAATACCATTTGGAGGCATTTCATGTTCAAGCAAAAAAAGGTGATTTTTGACAAAAGAGATAACACCCCCCCATTACGTCATGCTTCAGAAAGGTGAAAAATGGTCCGTTTTCAAATGTTTTATTTTTGAACGTCAGTTCACATTTGTAGGTAGATCATCAGTTTAAGAGCTAAAATTAGCATGTTTAAAGTGATTTTCATGCTTCCAGGGGCCCGGGAAGTGAATTAAATACCATTTGGAGGCATTTAATGTTCAAGCAAAAAAAGGTGATTTTTGACAAAAGAGATAACACCCCCCCATTACGTCATGCTTCAGAAAGGTGAAAAATGGTCCGTTTTAAAATGTTTTATTTTTGAACGTCAGTTCACATTTGTAGGTAGATCATCAGTTTAAGAGCTAAAATTAGCATGTTTAAAGTGATTTTCATGCTTCCAGGGGCACGGTAAGTGAATTAAATACCATTTGGAGGCATTTAATGTTCAAGAAAAAACAGGTGATTTTTGACAAAAGAGATAACACCCCCCATTACGTCATGCTTCAGAAAGGTGAAAAATGGTCAGTTTTCAAATGTTTTATTTTTGAAGGTCAGTTCACATTTGTAGGTAGATCATCAGTTTAAGAGCTAAAATTAGCATGTTTAAAGTGATTTTCATGCTTCCAGGGGCCCTAAACACAAGATTTGTGGAACAGTTAAAAGTGCATGAAAATGGCCAATTTTCTCACTCTGAGGTCTAAAAAAGGGTTTCTTCACCCCGGGAAGTGAATTAAATACCATTTGGAGGCATTTAATGTTCAAGCAAAAACAGGTGATTTTTGACATAAGAGATAACACCCCCCCCATTACGTCATGCTTCAGAAAGGTGAAAAATGGTCCGTTTTCAAATGTTTTATTTTTGAACGTCAGTTCACATTTGTAGGTAGATCATCAGTTTAAGAGCTAAAATTAGCATGTTAAAGTGATTATCATGCTTCCAGGGGCCTGGGAAGTGAATTAAATACCATTTGGAGGCATTTAATGTTCAAGCAAAAACAGGTGATTTTTGACAAAAGAGATAACACCCCCCCATTACGTCATGCTTCAGAAAGGTGAAAAATGGTCCGTTTTCAAATGTTTTATTTTTGAACGTCAGTTCACATTTGTAGGTAGATCATCAGTTTAAGAGCTAAAATTAGCATGTTTAAAGTGATTTTCATGCTTCCAGGGCCCCTAAACACAATATTTGTGGAACAGTTAAACGTGCATGAAAATGGCCAATTTACTCACTCTGAGGTCTCAAAAAGGGTTTCTTCACCCCGGGAAGTGAATTAAATACAATTTGGAGGCATTTAATGTTCAAGCAAAAACAGGTGATTTTTGACAAAAGAGATAACACCCCCCCCATTACGTCATGCTTCAGAAAGGTGAAAAATGGTCAGTTTTCAAATGTATTATTTTTGAACGTCAGTTCACATTTGTAGGTAGATCATCAGTTTAAGAGCTAAAATTAGCATGTTTAAAGTGATTATCATGCTTCCAGGGGCCTGGGAAGTGAATTAAATACCATTTGGAGGCATTTAATGTTCAAGCAAAAACAGGTGATTTTTGACAAAAGAGATAACACCCCCCCATTACGTCATGCTTCAGAAAGGTGAAAAATGGTCAGTTTTCAAATGTATTATTTTTGAACGTCAGTTCACATTTGTAGGTAGATCATCAGTTTAAGAGCTAAAATTAGCATGTTTAAAGTGATTATCATGCTTCCAGGGGCCTGGGAAGTGAATTAAATACCATTTGGAGGCATTTAATGTTCAAGCAAAAACAGGTGATTTTTGACAAAAGAGATAACACCCCCCCATTACGTCATGCTTCAGAAAGGTGAAAAATGGTCCGTTTTCAAATGTTTTATTTTTGAACGTCAGTTCACATTTGTAGGTAGATCATCAGTTTAAGAGCTAAAATTAGCATGTTTAAAGTGATTATCATGCTTCCAGGGGCCTGGGAAGTGAATTAAATACCATTTGGAGGCATTTAATGTTCAAGCAAAAACAGGTGATTTTTGACAAAAGAGATAACACCCCCCCATTACGTCATGCTTCAGAAAGGTGAAAAATGGTCCGTTTTCAAATGTATTATTTTTGAACGTCAGTTCACATTTGTAGGTAGATCATCAGTTTAAGAGCTAAAATTAGCATGTTTAAAGTGATTTTCATGCTTCCAGGGCCCCTAAACACAATATTTGTGGAACAGTTAAACGTGCATGAAAATGGCCAATTTACTCACTCTGAGGTCTCAAAAAGGGTTTCTTCACCCCGGGAAGTGAATTAAATACAATTTGGAGGCATTTAATGTTCAAGCAAAAACAGGTGATTTTTGACAAAAGAGATAACACCCCCCCATTACGTCATGCTTCAGAAAGGTGAAAAATGGTCCGTTTTCAAATGTATTATTTTTGAACGTCAGTTCACATTTGTAGGTAGATCATCAGTTTAAGAGCTAAAATTAGCATGTTTAAAGTGATTTTCATGCTTCCAGGGGCCCGGGAAGTGAATTAAATACCATTTGGAGGCATTTAATGTTCAAGCAAAAACAGGTGATTTTTGACAAAAGAGATAACACCCCCCCCATTACGTCATGCTTCAGAAAGGTGAAAAATGGTCCGTTTTCAAATGTTTTATTTTTGAACGTCAGTTCACATTTGTAGGTAGATCATCAGTTTAAGAGCTAAAATTAGCATGTTTAAAGTGATTATCATGCTTCCAGGGGCCTGGGAAGTGAATTAAATACCATTTGGAGGCATTTAATGTTCAAGCAAAAACAGGTGATTTTTGACAAAAGAGATAACACCCCCCCATTACGTCATGCTTCAGAAAGGTGAAAAATGGTCCGTTTTCAAATGTTTTATTTTTGAACGTCAGTTCACATTTGTAGGTAGATCATCAGTTTAAGAGCTAAAATTAGCATGTTTAAAGTGATTTTCATGCTTCCAGGGCCCCTAAACACAATATTTGTGGAACAGTTAAACGTGCATGAAAATGGCCAATTTACTCAATCTGAGGTCTCAAAAAGGGTTTCTTCACCCCGGGAAGTGAATTAAATACAATTTGGAGGCATTTAATGTTCAAGCAAAAACAGGTGATTTTTGACAAAAGAGATAACACCCCCCCATTACGTCATGCTTCAGAAAGGTGAAAAATGGTCCGTTTTCAAATGTATTATTTTTGAATGTCAGTTCACATTTGTAGGTAGATCATCAGTTTAAGAGCTAAAATTAGCATGTTTAAAGTGATTATCATGCTTCCAGGGGCCTGGGAAGTGAATTAAATACCATTTGGAGGCATTTAATGTTCAAGCAAAAACAGGTGATTTTTGACAAAAGAGATAACACCCCCCCATTACGTCATGCTTCAGAAAGGTGAAAAATGGTCCGTTTTCAAATGTTTTATTTTTGAACGTCAGTTCACATTTGTAGGTAGATCATCAATTTAAGAGCTAAAATTAGCATGTTTAAAGTGATTTTCATGCTTCCAGGGCCCCTAAACACAAGATTTGTGGAACAGTTAAAAGTGCATGAAAATGGCCAATTTACTCACTCTGAGGTCTCAAAAAGGGTTTCTTCACCCCGGGAAGTGAATTAAATACAATTTGGAGGCATTTAATGTTCAAGCAAAAACAGGTGATTTTTGACAAAAGAGATAACACCCCCCCATTACGTCATGCTTCAGAAAGGTGAAAAATGGTCCGTTTTCAAATGTATTATTTTTGAACGTCAGTTCACATTTGTAGGTAGATCATCAGTTTAAGAGCTAAAATTAGCATGTTTAAAGTGATTTTCATGCTTCCAGGGGCCCGGGAAGTGAATTAAATACCATTTGGAGGCATTTAATGTTCAAGCAAAAAAAGGTGATTTTTGACAAAAGAGATAACACCCCCCCATTACGTCATGCTTCAGAAAGGTGAAAAATGGTCCGTTTTCAAATGTTTTATTTTTGAACGTCAGTTCACATTTGTAGGTAGATCATCAGTTTAAGAGCTAAAATTAGCATGTTTAAAGTGATTTTAATGCTTCCAGGGGCCCGGGAAGTGAATTAAATACCATTTGGAGGCATTTAATGTTCAAGCAAAAAAAGGTGATTTTTGACAAAAGAGATAACACCCCCCCATTACGTCATGCTTCAGAAAGGTGAAAAATGGTCCGTTTTCAAATGTTTTATTTTTGAACGTCAGTTCACATTTGTAGGTAGATCATCAGTTTAAGAGCTAAAATTAGCATGTTTAAAGTGATTTTCATGCTTCCAGGGGCACGGTAAGTGAATTAAATACCATTTGGAGGCATTTAATGTTCAAGAAAATCAGGTGATTTTTGACAAAAGAGATAACACCCCCCATTACGTCATGCTTCAGAAAGGTGAAAAATGGTCAGTTTTCAAATGTTTTATTTTTGAAGGTCAGTTCACATTTGTAGGTAGATCATCAGTTTAAGAGCTAAAATTAGCATGTTTAAAGTGATTTTCATGCTTCCAGGGGCCCTAAACACAAGATTTGTGGAACAGTTAAAAGTGCATGAAAATGGCCAATTTTCTCACTCTGAGGTCTAAAAAAGGGTTTCTTCACCCCGGGAAGTGAATTAAATACCATTTGGAGGCATTTAATGTTCAAGCAAAAACAGGTGATTTTTGACAAAAGAGATAACACCCCCCCATTACGTCATGCTTCAAAAAGGTGAAAAATGGTCCGTTTTCAAATGTTTTATTTTTGAACGTCAGTTCACATTTGTAGGTAGATCATCAGTTTAAGAGCTAAAATTAGCATGTTTAAAGTGATTATCATGCTTCCAGGGGCCTGGGAAGTGAATTAAATACCATTTGGAGGCATTTAATGTTCAAGCAAAAACAGGTGATTTTTGACAAAAGAGATAACACCCCCCCATTACGTCATGCTTCAGAAAGGTGAAAAATGGTCCGTTTTCAAATGTATTATTTTTGAACGTCAGTTCACATTTGTAGGTAGATCATCAGTTTAAGAGCTAAAATTAGCATGTTTAAAGTGATTATCATGCTTCCAGGGGCCTGGGAAGTGAATTAAATACCATTTGGAGGCATTTAATGTTCAAGCAAAAACAGGTGATTTTTGACAAAAGAGATAACACCCCCCCCATTACGTCATGCTTCAGAAAGGTGAAAAATGGTCCGTTTTCAAATGTTTTATTTTTGAATGTCAGTTCACATTTGTAGGTAGATCATCAGTTTAAGAGCTAAAATTAGCATGTTTAAAGTGATTTTCATGCTTCCAGGGGCCCGGGAAGTGAATTAAATACCATTTGGAGGCATTTAATGTTCAAGCAAAAAAAGGTGATTTTTGACAAAAGAGATAACACCCCCCCATTACGTCATGCTTCAGAAAGGTGAAAAATGGTCCGTTTTAAAATGTTTTATTTTTGAACGTCAGTTCACATTTGTAGGTAGATCATCAGTTTAAGAGCTAAAATTAGCATGTTTAAAGTGATTTTCATGCTTCCAGGGGCACGGTAAGTGAATTAAATACCATTTGGAGGCATTTAATGTTCAAGAAAAAACAGGTGATTTTTGACAAAAGAGATAACACCCCCCATTACGTCATGCTTCAGAAAGGTGAAAAATGGTCAGTTTTCAAATGTTTTATTTTTGAAGGTCAGTTCACATTTGTAGGTAGATCATCAGTTTAAGAGCTAAAATTAGCATGTTTAAAGTGATTTTCATGCTTCCAGGGGCCCTAAACACAAGATTTGTGGAACAGTTAAAAGTGCATGAAAATGGCCAATTTTCTCACTCTGAGGTCTAAAAAAGGGTTTCTTCACCCCGGGAAGTGAATTAAATACCATTTGGAGGCATTTAATGTTCAAGCAAAAACAGGTGATTTTTGACAAAAGAGATAACACCCCCCCCATTACGTCATGCTTCAGAAAGGTGAAAAATGGTCCGTTTTCAAATGTTTTATTTTTGAACGTCAGTTCACATTTGTAGGTAGATCATCAGTTTAAGAGCTAAAATTAGCATGTTAAAGTGATTATCATGCTTCCAGGGGCCTGGGAAGTGAATTAAATACCATTTGGAGGCATTTAATGTTCAAGCAAAAACAGGTGATTTTTGACAAAAGAGATAACACCCCCCCATTACGTCATGCTTCAGAAAGGTGAAAAATGGTCCGTTTTCAAATGTTTTATTTTTGAACGTCAGTTCACATTTGTAGGTAGATCATCAGTTTAAGAGCTAAAATTAGCATGTTTAAAGTGATTTTCATGCTTCCAGGGCCCCTAAACACAATATTTGTGGAACAGTTAAACGTGCATGAAAATGGCCAATTTACTCACTCTGAGGTCTCAAAAAGGGTTTCTTCACCCCGGGAAGTGAATTAAATACAATTTGGAGGCATTTAATGTTCAAGCAAAAACAGGTGATTTTTGACAAAAGAGATAACACCCCCCCCATTACGTCATGCTTCAGAAAGGTGAAAAATGGTCAGTTTTCAAATGTATTATTTTTGAACGTCAGTTCACATTTGTAGGTAGATCATCAGTTTAAGAGCTAAAATTAGCATGTTTAAAGTGATTTTCATGCTTCCAGGGGCACGGTAAGTGAATTAAATACCATTTGGAGGCATTTAATGTTCAAGAAAATCAGGTGATTTTTGACAAAAGAGATAACACCCCCCATTACGTCATGCTTCAGAAAGGTGAAAAATGGTCAGTTTTCAAATGTTTTATTTTTGAAGGTCAGTTCACATTTGTAGGTAGATCATCAGTTTAAGAGCTAAAATTAGCATGTTTAAAGTGATTTTCATGCTTCCAGGGGCCCTAAACACAAGATTTGTGGAACAGTTAAAAGTGCATGAAAATGGCCAATTTTCTCACTCTGAGGTCTAAAAAAGGGTTTCTTCACCCCGGGAAGTGAATTAAATACCATTTGGAGGCATTTAATGTTCAAGCAAAAACAGGTGATTTTTGACAAAAGAGATAACACCCCCCCATTACGTCATGCTTCAAAAAGGTGAAAAATGGTCCGTTTTCAAATGTTTTATTTTTGAACGTCAGTTCACATTTGTAGGTAGATCATCAGTTTAAGAGCTAAAATTAGCATGTTTAAAGTGATTATCATGCTTCCAGGGGCCTGGGAAGTGAATTAAATACCATTTGGAGGCATTTAATGTTCAAGCAAAAACAGGTGATTTTTGACAAAAGAGATAACACCCCCCCATTACGTCATGCTTCAGAAAGGTGAAAAATGGTCCGTTTTCAAATGTATTATTTTTGAACGTCAGTTCACATTTGTAGGTAGATCATCAGTTTAAGAGCTAAAATTAGCATGTTTAAAGTGATTATCATGCTTCCAGGGGCCTGGGAAGTGAATTAAATACCATTTGGAGGCATTTAATGTTCAAGCAAAAACAGGTGATTTTTGACAAAAGAGATAACACCCCCCCCATTACGTCATGCTTCAGAAAGGTGAAAAATGGTCCGTTTTCAAATGTTTTATTTTTGAACGTCAGTTCACATTTGTAGGTAGATCATCAGTTTAAGAGCTAAAATTAGCATGTTTAAAGTGATTTTCATGCTTCCAGGGGCCCGGGAAGTGAATTAAATACCATTTGGAGGCATTTAATGTTCAAGCAAAAAAAGGTGATTTTTGACAAAAGAGATAACACCCCCCCATTACGTCATGCTTCAGAAAGGTGAAAAATGGTCCGTTTTAAAATGTTTTATTTTTGAACGTCAGTTCACATTTGTAGGTAGATCATCAGTTTAAGAGCTAAAATTAGCATGTTTAAAGTGATTTTCATGCTTCCAGGGGCACGGTAAGTGAATTAAATACCATTTGGAGGCATTTAATGTTCAAGAAAAAACAGGTGATTTTTGACAAAAGAGATAACACCCCCCATTACGTCATGCTTCAGAAAGGTGAAAAATGGTCAGTTTTCAAATGTTTTATTTTTGAAGGTCAGTTCACATTTGTAGGTAGATCATCAGTTTAAGAGCTAAAATTAGCATGTTTAAAGTGATTTTCATGCTTCCAGGGGCCCTAAACACAAGATTTGTGGAACAGTTAAAAGTGCATGAAAATGGCCAATTTTCTCACTCTGAGGTCTAAAAAAGGGTTTCTTCACCCCGGGAAGTGAATTAAATACCATTTGGAGGCATTTAATGTTCAAGCAAAAACAGGTGATTTTTGACAAAAGAGATAACACCCCCCCCATTACGTCATGCTTCAGAAAGGTGAAAAATGGTCCGTTTTCAAATGTTTTATTTTTGAACGTCAGTTCACATTTGTAGGTAGATCATCAGTTTAAGAGCTAAAATTAGCATGTTAAAGTGATTATCATGCTTCCAGGGGCCTGGGAAGTGAATTAAATACCATTTGGAGGCATTTAATGTTCAAGCAAAAACAGGTGATTTTTGACAAAAGAGATAACACCCCCCCATTACGTCATGCTTCAGAAAGGTGAAAAATGGTCCGTTTTCAAATGTTTTATTTTTGAACGTCAGTTCACATTTGTAGGTAGATCATCAGTTTAAGAGCTAAAATTAGCATGTTTAAAGTGATTTTCATGCTTCCAGGGCCCCTAAACACAATATTTGTGGAACAGTTAAACGTGCATGAAAATGGCCAATTTACTCACTCTGAGGTCTCAAAAAGGGTTTCTTCACCCCGGGAAGTGAATTAAATACAATTTGGAGGCATTTAATGTTCAAGCAAAAACAGGTGATTTTTGACAAAAGAGATAACACCCCCCCCATTACGTCATGCTTCAGAAAGGTGAAAAATGGTCAGTTTTCAAATGTATTATTTTTGAACGTCAGTTCACATTTGTAGGTAGATCATCAGTTTAAGAGCTAAAATTAGCATGTTTAAAGTGATTATCATGCTTCCAGGGGCCTGGGAAGTGAATTAAATACCATTTGGAGGCATTTAATGTTCAAGCAAAAACAGGTGATTTTTGACAAAAGAGATAACACCCCCCCATTACGTCATGCTTCAGAAAGGTGAAAAATGGTCCGTTTTCAAATGTTTTATTTTTGAACGTCAGTTCACATTTGTAGGTAGATCATCAGTTTAAGAGCTAAAATTAGCATGTTTAAAGTGATTTTCATGCTTCCAGGGCCCCTAAACACAAGATTTGTGGAACAGTTAAAAGTGCATGAAAATGGCCAATTTACTCACTCTGAGGTCTCAAAAAGGGTTTCTTCACCCCGGGAAGTGAATTAAATACAATTTGGAGGCATTTAATGTTCAAGCAAAAACAGGTGATTTTTGACAAAAGAGATAACACCCCCCCATTACGTCATGCTTCAGAAAGGTGAAAAATGGTCCGTTTTCAAATGTATTATTTTTGAACGTCAGTTCACATTTGTAGGTAGATCATCAGTTTAAGAGCTAAAATTAGCATGTTTAAAGTGATTATCATGCTTCCAGGGGCTTGGGAAGTGAATTAAATACCATTTGGAGGCATTTAATGTTCAAGCAAAAACAGGTGATTTTTGACAAAAGAGATAACACCCCCCCATTACGTCATGCTTCAGAAAGGTGAAAAATGGTCCGTTTTCAAATGTTTTATTTTTGAACGTCAGTTCACATTTGTAGGTAGATCATCAGTTTAAGAGCTAAAATTAGCATGTTTAAAGTGATTTTCATGCTTCCAGGGCCCCTAAACACAATATTTGTGGAACAGTTAAACGTGCATGAAAATGGCCAATTTACTCACTCTGAGGTCTCAAAAAGGGTTTCTTCACCCCGGGAAGTGAATTAAATACAATTTGAAAGCATTTAATGTTCAAGCAAAAACAGGTGATTTTTGACAAAAGAGATAACACCCCCCCATTACGTCATGCTTCAGAAAGGTGAAAAATGGTCCGTTTTCAAATGTATTATTTTTGAACGTCAGTTCACATTTGTAGGTAGATCATCAGTTTAAGAGCTAAAATTAGCATGTTTAAAGTGATTATCATGCTTCCAGGGGCCTGGGAAGTGAATTAAATACCATTTGGAGGCATTTAATGTTCAAGCAAAAACAGGTGATTTTTGACAAAAGAGATAACACCCCCCCATTACGTCATGCTTCAGAAAGGTGAAAAATGGTCCGTTTTCAAATGTTTTATTTTTGAACGTCAGTTCACATTTGTAGGTAGATCATCAGTTTAAGAGCTAAAATTAGCATGTTTAAAGTGATTTTCATGCTTCCAGGGCCCCTAAACACAAGATTTGTGGAACAGTTAAAAGTGCATGAAAAATGCCAATTTACTCACTCTGAGGTCTCAAAAAGGGTTTCTTCACCCCGGGAAGTGAATTAAATACAATTTGGAGGCATTTAATGTTCAAGCAAAAACAGGTGATTTTTGACAAAAGAGATAACACCCCCCCATTACGTCATGCTTCAGAAAGGTGAAAAATGGTCCGTTTTCAAATGTATTATTTTTGAACGTCAGTTCACATTTGTAGGTAGATCATCAGTTTAAGAGCTAAAATTAGCATGTTTAAAGTGATTTTCATGCTTCCAGGGGCCCGGGAAGTGAATTAAATACCATTTGGAGGCATTTAATGTTCAAGCAAAAAAAGGTGATTTTTGACAAAAGAGATAACACCCCCCCATTACGTCATGCTTCAGAAAGGTGAAAAATGGTCCGTTTTCAAATGTTTTATTTTTGAACGTCAGTTCACATTTGTAGGTAGATCATCAGTTTAAGAGCTAAAATTAGCATGTTTAAAGTGATTTTCATGCTTCCAGGGGCCCGGGAAGTGAATTAAATACCATTTGGAGGCATTTAATGTTCAAGCAAAAAAAGGTGATTTTTGACAAAAGAGATAACACCCCCCCATTACGTCATGCTTCAGAAAGGTGAAAAATGGTCCGTTTTCAAATGTTTTATTTTTGAACGTCAGTTCACATTTGTAGGTAGATCATCAGTTTAAGAGCTAAAATTAGCATGTTTAAAGTGATTTTCATGCTTCCAGGGGCACGGTAAGTGAATTAAATACCATTTGGAGGCATTTAATGTTCAAGAAAAAACAGGTGATTTTTGACAAAAGAGATAACACCCCCCATTACGTCATGCTTCAGAAAGGTGAAAAATGGTCAGTTTTCAAATGTTTTATTTTTGAAGGTCAGTTCACATTTGTAGGTAGATCATCAGTTTAAGAGCTAAAATTAGCATGTTTAAAGTGATTTTCATGCTTCCAGGGGCCCTAAACACAAGATTTGTGGAACAGTTAAAAGTGCATGAAAATGGCCAATTTTCTCACTCTGAGGTCTAAAAAAGGGTTTCTTCACCCCGGGAAGTGAATTAAATACCATTTGGAGGCATTTAATGTTCAAGCAAAAACAGGTGATTTTTGACAAAAGAGATAACACCCCCCCATTACGTCATGCTTCAGAAAGGTGAAAAATGGTCCGTTTTCAAATGTTTTATTTTTGAACGTCAGTTCACATTTGTAGGTAGATCATCAGTTTAAGAGCTAAAATTAGCATGTTTAAAGTGATTATCATGCTTCCAGGGGCCTGGGAAGTGAATTAAATACCATTTGGAGGCATTTAATGTTCAAGCAAAAACAGGTGATTTTTGACAAAAGAGATAACACCCCCCCATTACGTCATGCTTCAGAAAGGTGAAAAATGGTCCGTTTTCAAATGTATTATTTTTGAACGTCAGTTCACATTTGTAGGTAGATCATCAGTTTAAGAGCTAAAATTAGCATGTTTAAAGTGATTTTCATGCTTCCAGGGGCCTAAACACAAGATTTGTGGAACAGTTAAAAGTGCATGAAAATGGCCAATTTACTCACTCTGAGGTCTCAAAAAGGGTTTCTTCACCCCGGGAAGTGAATTAAATACCAATTGGAGGCATTTAATGTTCAAGCAAAAAAAGGTGATTTTTGACAAAAGAGATAACACCCCCCCATTACGTCATGCTTCAGAAAGGTGAAAAATGGTCCGTTTTCAAATGTTTTATTTTTGAACGTCAGTTCACATTTGTAGGTAGATCATCAGTTTAAGAGCTAAAATTAGCATGTTTAAAGTGATTTTCATGCTTCCAGGGGCCCGGGAAGTGAATTAAATACCATTTGGAGGCATTTAATGTTCAAGCAAAAAAAGGTGATTTTTGACAAAAGAGATAACACCCCCCCATTACGTCATGCTTCAGAAAGGTGAAAAATGGTCCGTTTTCAAATGTTTTATTTTTGAACGTCAGTTCACATTTGTAGGTAGATCATCAGTTTAAGAGCTAAAATTAGCATGTTTAAAGTGATTATCATGCTTCCAGGGGCCTGGGAAGTGAATTAAATACCATTTGGAGGCATTTAATGTTCAAGCAAAAACAGGTGATTTTTGACAAAAGAGATAACACCCCCCCATTACGTCATGCTTCAGAAAGGTGAAAAATAGTCCGTTTTCAAATGTTTTATTTTTGAACGTCAGTTCACATTTGTAGGTAGATCATCAGTTTAAGAGCTAAAATTAGCATGTTTAAAGTGATTTTCATGCTTCCAGGGCCCCTAAACACAAGATTTGTGGAACAGTTAAAAGTGCATGAAAATGGCCAATTTACTCACTCTGAGGTCTCAAAAAGGGTTTCTTCACCCCGGGAAGTGAATTAAATACAATTTGGAGGCATTTAATGTTCAAGCAAAAACAGGTGATTTTCGACAAAAGAGATAACACCCCCCATTACGTCATGCTTCAGAAAGGTGAAAAATGGTCCGTTTTCAAATGTATTATTTTTGAACGTCAGTTCACATTTGTAGGTAGATCATCAGTTTAAGAGCTAAAATTAGCATGTTTAAAGTGATTTTCATGCTTCCAGGGGCCCGGGAAGTGAATTAAATACCATTTGGAGGCATTTAATGTTCAAGCAAAAAAAGGTGATTTTTGACAAAAGAGATAACACCCCCCCATTACGTCATGCTTCAGAAAGGTGAAAAATGGTCCGTTTTCAAATGTTTTATTTTTGAACGTCAGTTCACATTTGTAGGTAGATCATCAGTTTAAGAGCTAAAATTAGCATGTTTAAAGTGATTTTCATGCTTCCAGGGGCCCGGGAAGTGAATTAAATACCATTTGGAGGCATTTAATGTTCAAGCAAAAAAAGGTGATTTTTGACAAAAGAGATAACACCCCCCCATTACGTCATGCTTCAGAAAGGTGAAAAATGGTCCGTTTTCAAATGTTTTATTTTTGAACGTCAGTTCACATTTGTAGGTAGATCATCAGTTTAAGAGCTAAAATTAGCATGTTTAAAGTGATTTTCATGCTTCCAGGGGCACGGTAAGTGAATTAAATACCATTTGGAGGCATTTAATGTTCAAGAAAAAACAGGTGATTTTTGACAAAAGAGATAACACCCCCCATTACGTCATGCTTCAGAAAGGTGAAAAATGGTCAGTTTTCAAATGTTTTATTTTTGAAGGTCAGTTCACATTTGTAGGTAGATCATCAGTTTAAGAGCTAAAATTAGCATGTTTAAAGTGATTTTCATGCTTCCAGGGGCCCTAAACACAAGATTTGTGGAACAGTTAAAAGTGCATGAAAATGGCCAATTTTCTCACTCTGAGGTCTAAAAAAGGGTTTCTTCACCCCGGGAAGTGAATTAAATACCATTTGGAGGCATTTAATGTTCAAGCAAAAACAGGTGATTTTTGACAAAAGAGATAACACCCCCCCCATTACGTCATGCTTCAGAAAGGTGAAAAATGGTCCGTTTTCAAATGTTTTATTTTTGAACGTCAGTTCACATTTGTAGGTAGATCATCAGTTTAAGAGCTAAAATTAGCATGTTTAAAGTGATTATCATGCTTCCAGGGGCCTGGGAAGTGAATTAAATACCATTTGGAGGCATTTAATGGTCAAGCAAAAACAGGTGATTTTTGACAAAAGAGATAACACCCCCGATTACGTCATGCTTCAGAAAGGTGAAAAATGGTCAGTTTTCAAATGTTTTATTTTTGAACGTCAGTTCACATTTGTAGGTAGATTATCAGTTTAAGAGCTAAAATTAGCATGTTTAAAGTGATTTTCATGCTTCCAGGGCCCCTAAACACAATATTTGTGGAACAGTTAAACGTGCATGAAAATGGCCAATTTACTCACTCTGAGGTCTCAAAAAGGGTTTCTTCACCCCGGGAAGTGAATTAAATACAATTTGGAGGCATTTAATGTTCAAGCAAAAACAGGTGATTTTTGACAAAAGAGATAACACCCCCCCATTACGTCATGCTTCAGAAAGGTGAAAAATGGTCCGTTTTCAAATGTATTATTTTTGAACGTCAGTTCACATTTGTAGGTAGATCATCAGTTTAAGAGCTAAAATTAGCATGTTTAAAGTGATTATCATGCTTCCAGGGGCCTGGGAAGTGAATTAAATACCATTTGGAGGCATTTAATGTTCAAGCAAAAACAGGTAATTTTTGACAAAAGAGATAACACCCCCCATTACGTCATGCTTCAGAAAGGTGAAAAATGGTCAGTTTTCAAATGTTTTATTTTTGAACGTCAGTTCACATTTGTAGGTAGATCATCAGTTTAAGAGCTAAAATTAGCATGTTTAAAGTGATTTTCATGCTTCCAGGGCCCCTAAACACAAGATTTGTGGAACAGTTAAAAGTGCATGAAAATGGCCAATTTACTCACTCTGAGGTCTCAAAAAGGGTTTTTTCACCCCGGGAAGTGAATTAAATACAATTTGGAGGCATTTAATGTTCAAGCAAAAACAGGTGATTTTTGACAAAAGAGATAACACCCCCCATTACGTCATGCTTCAGAAAGGTGAAAAATGGTCCGTTTTCAAATGTATTATTTTTGAACGTCAGTTCACATTTGTAGGTAGATCATCAGTTTAAGAGCTAAAATTAGCATGTTTAAAGTGATTTTCATGCTACCAGGGGCCCGGGAAGTGAATTAAATACCATTTGGAGGCATTTAATGTTCAAGCAAAAAAAGGTGATTTTTGACAAAAGAGATAACACCCCCCATTACGTCATGCTTCAGAAAGGTAAAAAATGGTCCGTTTTCAAATGTTTTATTCTTGAACGTCAGTTCACATTTGTAGGTAGATCATCAGTTTAAGAGCTAAAATGTGCATGTTTAAAGTGATTTTCATGCTTCCAGGGGCACGGGAAGTGAATTAAATACCATTTGGAGGCATTTAATGTTCAAGAAAAAACAGGTGATTTTTGACAAAAGAGATAACACCCCCCATTACGTCATGCTTCAGAAAGGTGAAAAATGGTCAGTTTTCAAATGTTTTATTTTTGAAGGTCAGTTCACATTTGTAGGTAGATCATCAGTTTAAGAGCTAAAATTAGCATGTTTAAAGTGATTTTCATGCTTCCAGGGGCCCTAAACACAAGATTTGTGGAACAGTTAAAAGTGCATGAAAATGGCCAATTTTCTCACTCTGAGGTCTAAAAAAGGGTTTCTTCACCCCGGGAAGTGAATTAAATACCATTTGGAGGCATTTAATGTTCAAGCAAAAACAGGTGATTTTTGACAAAAGAGATAACACCCCCCCCCATTACGTCATGCTTCAGAAAGGTGAAAAATGGTCCGTTTTCAAATGTTTTATTTTTGAACGTCAGTTCACATTTGTAGGTAGATCATCAGTTTAAGAGCTAAAATTAGCATGTTTAAAGTGATTATCATGCTTCCAGGGGCCTGGGAAGTGAATTAAATACCATTTGGAGGCATTTAATGTTCAAGCAAAAACAGGTGATTTTTGACAAAAGAGATAACACCCCCCCATTACGTCATGCTTCAGAAAGGTGAAAAATGGTCCGTTTTCAAATGTTTTATTTTTGAACGTCAGTTCACATTTGTAGGTAGATCATCAGTTTAAGAGCTAAAATTAGCATGTTTAAAGTGATTTTCATGCTTCCAGGGCCCCTAAACACAATATTTGTGGAACAGTTAAACGTGCATGAAAATGGCCAATTTACTCACTCTGAGGTCTCAAAAAGGGTTTCTTCACCCCGGGAAGTGAATTAAATACAATTTGGAGGCATTTAATGTTCAAGCAAAAACAGGTGATTTTTGACAAAAGAGATAACACCCCCCCATTACGTCATGCTTCAGAAAGGTGAAAAATGGTCCGTTTTCAAATGTATTATTTTTGAAGGTCAGTTCACATTTGTAGGTAGATCATCAGTTTAAGAGCTAAAATTAGCATGTTTAAAGTGATTTTCATGCTTCCAGGGGCCCTAAACACAAGATTTGTGGAACAGTTAAAAGTGCATGAAAATGGCCAATTTTCTCACTCTGAGGTCTAAAAAAGGGTTTCTTCACCCCGGGAAGTGAATTAAATACCATTTGGAGGCATTTAATGTTCAAGCAAAAACAGGTGATTTTTGACAAAAGAGATAACACCCCCCCATTACGTCATGCTTCAGAAAGGTGAAAAATGGTCCGTTTTCAAATGTTTTATTTTTGAACGTCAGTTCACATTTGTAGGTAGATCATCAGTTTAAGAGCTAAAATTAGCATGTTTAAAGTGATTATCATGCTTCCAGGGGCCTGGGAAGTGAATTAAATACCATTTGGAGGCATTTAATGTTCAAGCAAAAACAGGTGATTTTTGACAAAAGAGATAACACCCCCCCATTACGTCATGCTTCAGAAAGGTGAAAAATGGTCCGTTTTCAAATGTTTTATTTTTGAACGTCAGTTCACATTTGTAGGTAGATCATCAGTTTAAGAGCTAAAATTAGCATGTTTAAAGTGATTTTCATGCTTCCAGGGCCCCTAAACACAATATTTGTGGAACAGTTAAACGTGCATGAAAATGGCCAATTTACTCACTCTGAGGTCTCAAAAAGGGTTTCTTCACCCCGGGAAGTGAATTAAATACAATTTGGAGGCATTTAATGTTCAAGCAAAAACAGGTGATTTTTGACAAAAGAGATAACACCCCCCCATTACGTCATGCTTCAGAAAGGTGAAAAATGGTCCGTTTTCAAATGTATTATTTTTGAACGTCAGTTCACATTTGTAGGTAGATCATCAGTTTAAGAGCTAAAATTAGCATGTTTAAAGTGATTTTCATGCTTCCAGGGGCCTAAACACAAGATTTGTGGAACAGTTAAAAGTGCATGAAAATGGCCAATTTACTCACTCTGAGGTCTCAAAAAGGGTTTCTTCACCCCGGGAAGTTAATTAAATACCAATTGGAGGCATTTAATGTTCAAGCAAAAAAAGGTGATTTTTGACAAAAGAGATAACACCCCCCCATTACGTCATGCTTCAGAAAGGTGAAAAATGGTCCGTTTTCAAATGTTTTATTTTTGAACGTCAGTTCACATTTGTAGGTAGATCATCAGTTTAAGAGCTAAAATTAGCATGTTTAAAGTGATTTTCATGCTTTCAGGGGCCCGGGAAGTGAATTAAATACCATTTGGAGGCATTTAATGTTCAAGCAAAAAAAGGTGATTTTTGACAAAAGAGATAACACCCCCCATTACGTCATGCTTCAGAAAGGTGAAAAATGGTCCGTTTTCAAATGTTTTATTTTTGAACGTCAGTTCACATTTGTAGGTAGATCATCAGTTTAAGAGCTAAAATTAGCATGTTTAAAGTGATTATCATGCTTCCAGGGGCCTGGGAAGTGAATTAAATACCATTTGGAGGCATTTAATGTTCAAGCAAAAACAGGTGATTTTTGACAAAAGAGATAACACCCCCCCATTACGTCATGCTTCAGAAAGGTGAAAAATGGTCCGTTTTCAAATGTATTATTTTTGAACGTCAGTTCACATTTGTAGGTAGATCATCAGTTTAAGAGCTAAAATTAGCATGTTTAAAGTGATTTTCATGCTTCCAGGGCCCCTGGAAGTGAATTAAATACCATTTGGAGACATTTAATGTTCAAGCAAAAAAAGGTGATTTTTGACAAAAGAGATAACACCCCCCATTACGTCATGCTTCAGAAAGGTGAAAAATGGTCCGTTTTCAAATGTTTTATTTTTGAACGTCAGTTCACATTTGTAGGTAGATCATCAGTTTAAGAGCTAAAATTAGCATGTTTAAAGTGATTTTCATGCTTCCAGGGGCACGGTAAGTGAATTAAATACCATTTGGAGGCATTTAATGTTCAAGAAAAAACAGGTGATTTTTGACAAAAGAGATAACACCCCCCATTACGTCATGCTTCAGAAAGGTGAAAAATGGTCAGTTTTCAAATGTTTTATTTTTGAAGGTCAGTTCACATTTGTAGGTAGATCATCAGTTTAAGAGCTAAAATTAGCATGTTTAAAGTGATTTTCATGCTTCCAGGGGCCCTAAACACAAGATTTGTGGAACAGTTAAAAGTGCATGAAAATGGCCAATTTTCTCACTCTGAGGTCTAAAAAAGGGTTTCTTCACCCCGGGAAGTGAATTAAATACCATTTGGAGGCATTTAATGTTCAAGCAAAAACAGGTGATTTTTGACAAAAGAGATAACACCCCCCCCATTACGTCATGCTTCAGAAAGGTGAAAAATGGTCCGTTTTCAAATGTTTTATTTTTGAACGTCAGTTCACATTTGTAGGTAGATCATCAGTTTAAGAGCTAAAATTAGCATGTTTAAAGTGATTATCATGCTTCCAGGGGCCTGGGAAGTGAATTAAATACCATTTGGAGGCATTTAATGTTCAAGCAAAAACAGGTGATTTTTGACAAAAGAGATAACACCCCCCCATTACGTCATGCTTCAGAAAGGTGAAAAATGGTCCGTTTTCAAATGTTTTATTTTTGAACGTCAGTTCACATTTGTAGGTAGATTATCAGTTTAAGAGCTAAAATTAGCATGTTTAAAGTGATTTTCATGCTTCCAGGGCCCCTAAACACAATATTTGTGGAACAGTTAAACGTGCATGAAAATGGCCAATTTACTCACTCTGAGGTCTCAAAAAGGGTTTCTTCACCCCGGGAAGTGAATTAAATACAATTTGGAGGCATTTAATGTTCAAGCAAAAACAGGTGATTTTTGACAAAAGAGATAACACCCCCCCATTACGTCATGCTTCAGAAAGGTGAAAAATGGTCCGTTTTCAAATGTATTATTTTTGAACGTCAGTTCACATTTGTAGGTAGATCATCAGTTTAAGAGCTAAAATTAGCATGTTTAAAGTGATTATCATGCTTCCAGGGGCCTGGGAAGTGAATTAAATACCATTTGGAGGCATTTAATGTTCAAGCAAAAACAGGTGATTTTTGACAAAAGAGATAACACCCCCCCATTACGTCATGCTTCAGAAAGGTGAAAAATGGTCCGTTTTCAAATGTTTTATTTTTGAACGTCAGTTCACATTTGTAGGTAGATCATCAGTTTAAGAGCTAAAATTAGCATGTTTAAAGTGATTTTCATGCTTCCAGGGCCCCTAAACACAAGATTTGTGGAACAGTTAAAAGTGCATGAAAATGGCCAATTTACTCACTCTGAGGTCTCAAAAAGGGTTTCTTCACCCCGGGAAGTGAATTAAATACAATTTGGAGGCATTTAATGTTCAAGCAAAAACAGGTGATTTTTGACAAAAGAGATAACACCCCCCCATTACGTCATGCTTCAGAAAGGTGAAAAATGGTCCGTTTTCAAATGTATTATTTTTGAACGTCAGTTCACATTTGTAGGTAGATCATCAGTTTAAGAGCTAAAATTAGCATGTTTAAAGTGATTTTCATGCTTCCAGGGGCCCGGGAAGTGAATTAAATACCATTTGGAGGCATTTAATGTTCAAGCAAAAACAGGTGATTTTTGACAAAAGAGATAACACCCCCCCCATTACGTCATGCTTCAGAAAGGTGAAAAATGGTCCGTTTTCAAATGTTTTATTTTTGAACGTCAGTTCACATTTGTAGGTAGATCATCAGTTTAAGAGCTAAAATTAGCATGTTTAAAGTGATTATCATGCTTCCAGGGGCCTGGGAAGTGAATTAAATACCATTTGGAGGCATTTAATGTTCAAGCAAAAACAGGTGATTTTTGACAAAAGAGATAACACCCCCCCATTACGTCATGCTTCAGAAAGGTGAAAAATGGTCCGTTTTCAAATGTTTTATTTTTGAACGTCAGTTCACATTTGTAGGTAGATCATCAGTTTAAGAGCTAAAATTAGCATGTTTAAAGTGATTTTCATGCTTCCAGGGCCCCTAAACACAATATTTGTGGAACAGTTAAACGTGCATGAAAATGGCCAATTTACTCACTCTGAGGTCTCAAAAAGGGTTTCTTCACCCCGGGAAGTGAATTAAATACAATTTGGAGGCATTTAATGTTCAAGCAAAAACAGGTGATTTTTGACAAAAGAGATAACACCCCCCCATTACGTCATGCTTCAGAAAGGTGAAAAATGGTCCGTTTTCAAATGTATTATTTTTGAACGTCAGTTCACATTTGTAGGTAGATCATTAGTTTAAGAGCTAAAATTAGCATGTTTAACCACTTGGCTGCTAAGGGTGTTCGATGAGCTCCATTGACTTTCCATTGAAATCAATGGAAAGTCCATGACGAGTTACCCTTGTCATTAGCGCTGAAGGGGTTAAAGTGATTATCATGCTTCCAGGGGCCTGGGAAGTGAATTAAATACCATTTGGAGGCATTTAATGTTCAAGCAAAAACAGGTGATTTTTGACAAAAGAGATAACACCCCCCCATTACGTCATGCTTCAGAAAGGTGAAAAATGGTCCGTTTTCAAATGTTTTATTTTTGAACGTCAGTTCACATTTGTAGGTAGATCATCAGTTTAAGAGCTAAAATTAGCATGTTTAAAGTGATTTTCATGCTTCCAGGGCCCCTAAACACAAGATTTGTGGAACAGTTAAAAGTGCATGAAAATGGCCAATTTACTCACTCTGAGGTCTCAAAAAGGGTTTCTTCACCCCGGGAAGTGAATTAAATACAATTTGGAGGCATTTAATGTTCAAGCAAAAACAGGTGATTTTTGACAAAAGAGATAACACCCCCCCATTACGTCATGCTTCAGAAAGGTGAAAAATGGTCCGTTTTCAAATGTATTATTTTTGAACGTCAGTTCACATTTGTAGGTAGATCATCAGTTTAAGAGCTAAAATTAGCATGTTTAAAGTGATTTTCATGCTTCCAGGGGCCCGGGAAGTGAATTAAATACCATTTGGAGGCATTTAATGTTCAAGCAAAAAAAGGTGATTTTTGACAAAAGAGATAACACCCCCCCATTACGTCATGCTTCAGAAAGGTGAAAAATGGTCCATTTTCAAATGTTTTATTTTTGAACGTCAGTTCACATTTGTAGGTAGATCATCAGTTTAAGAGCTAAAATTAGCATGTTTAAAGTGATTTTCATGCTTCCAGGGGCCCGGGAAGTGAATTAAATACCATTTGGAGGCATTTAATGTTCAAGCAAAAAAAGGTGATTTTTGACAAAAGAGATAACACCCCCCCATTACGTCATGCTTCAGAAAGGTGAAAAATGGTCCGTTTTCAAATGTTTTATTTTTGAACGTCAGTTCACATTTGTAGGTAGATCATCAGTTTAAGAGCTAAAATTAGCATGTTTAAAGTGATTTTCATGCTTCCAGGGGCACGGTAAGTGAATTAAATACCATTTGGAGGCATTTAATGTTCAAGAAAAAACAGGTGATTTTTGACAAAAGAGATAACACCCCCCATTACGTCATGCTTCAGAAAGGTGAAAAATGGTCAGTTTTCAAATGTTTTATTTTTGAAGGTCAGTTCACATTTGTAGGTAGATCATCAGTTTAAGAGCTAAAATTAGCATGTTTAAAGTGATTTTCATGCTTCCAGGGGCCCTAAACACAAGATTTGTGGAACAGTTAAAAGTGCATGAAAATGGCCAATTTTCTCACTCTGAGGTCTAAAAAAGGGTTTCTTCACCCCGGGAAGTGAATTAAATACCATTTGGAGGCATTTAATGTTCAAGCAAAAACAGGTGATTTTTGACAAAAGAGATAACACCCCCCCCATTACGTCATGCTTCAGAAAGGTGAAAAATGGTCCGTTTTCAAATGTTTTATTTTTGAACGTCAGTTCACATTTGTAGGTAGATCATCAGTTTAAGAGCTAAAATTAGCATGTTTAAAGTGATTATCATGCTTCCAGGGGCCTGGGAAGTGAATTAAATACCATTTGGAGGCATTTAATGTTCAAGCAAAAACAGGTGATTTTTGACAAAAGAGATAACACCCCCCCCATTACGTCATGCTTCAGAAAGGTGAAAAATGGTCCGTTTTCAAATGTTTTATTTTTGAACGTCAGTTCACATTTGTAGGTAGATTATCAGTTTAAGAGCTAAAATTAGCATGTTTAAAGTGATTTTCATGCTTCCAGGGCCCCTAAACACAATATTTGTGGAACAGTTAAACGTGCATGAAAATGGCCAATTTACTCACTCTGAGGTCTCAAAAAGGGTTTCTTCACCCCGGGAAGTGAATTAAATACAATTTGGAGGCATTTAATGTTCAAGCAAAAACAGGTGATTTTTGACAAAAGAGATAACACCCCCCCATTACGTCATGCTTCAGAAAGGTGAAAAATGGTCCGTTTTCAAATGTATTATTTTTGAACGTCAGTTCACATTTGTAGGTAGATCATCAGTTTAAGAGCTAAAATTAGCATGTTTAAAGTGATTATCATGCTTCCAGGGGCCTGGGAAGTGAATTAAATACCATTTGGAGGCATTTAATGTTCAAGCAAAAACAGGTGATTTTTGACAAAAGAGATAACACCCCCCCATTACGTCATGCTTCAGAAAGGTGAAAAATGGTCCGTTTTCAAATGTTTTATTTTTGAACGTCAGTTCACATTTGTAGGTAGATCATCAGTTTAAGAGCTAAAATTAGCATGTTTAAAGTGATTTTCATGCTTCCAGGGCCCCTAAACACAAGATTTGTGGAACAGTTAAAAGTGCATGAAAATGGCCAATTTACTCACTCTGAGGTCTCAAAAAGGGTTTCTTCACCCCGGGAAGTGAATTAAATACAATTTGGAGGCATTTAATGTTCAAGCAAAAACAGGTGATTTTTGACAAAAGAGATAACACCCCCCCATTACGTCATGCTTCAGAAAGGTGAAAAATGGTCCGTTTTCAAATGTATTATTTTTGAACGTCAGTTCACATTTGTAGGTAGATCATCAGTTTAAGAGCTAAAATTAGCATGTTTAAAGTGATTTTCATGCTTCCAGGGGCCCGGGAAGTGAATTAAATACCATTTGGAGGCATTTAATGTTCAAGCAAAAACAGGTGATTTTTGACAAAAGAGATAACACCCCCCCCATTACGTCATGCTTCAGAAAGGTGAAAAATGGTCCGTTTTCAAATGTTTTATTTTTGAACGTCAGTTCACATTTGTAGGTAGATCATCAGTTTAAGAGCTAAAATTAGCATGTTTAAAGTGATTATCATGCTTCCAGGGGCCTGTGAAGTGAATTAAATACCATTTGGAGGCATTTAATGTTCAAGCAAAAACAGGTGATTTTTGACAAAAGAGATAACACCCCCCCATTACGTCATGCTTCAGAAAGGTGAAAAATGGTCCGTTTTCAAATGTTTTATTTTTGAACGTCAGTTCACATTTGTAGGTAGATCATCAGTTTAAGAGCTAAAATTAGCATGTTTAAAGTGATTTTCATGCTTCCAGGGCCCCTAAACACAATATTTGTGGAACAGTTAAACGTGCATGAAAATGGCCAATTTACTCACTCTGAGGTCTCAAAAAGGGTTTCTTCACCCCGGGAAGTGAATTAAATACAATTTGGAGGCATTTAATGTTCAAGCAAAAACAGGTGATTTTTGACAAAAGAGATAACACCCCCCCATTACGTCATGCTTCAGAAAGGTGAAAAATGGTCCGTTTTCAAATGTATTATTTTTGAACGTCAGTTCACATTTGTAGGTAGATCATCAGTTTAAGAGCTAAAATTAGCATGTTTAAAGTGATTATCATGCTTCCAGGGGCCTGGGAAGTGAATTAAATACCATTTGGAGGCATTTAATGTTCAAGCAAAAACAGGTGATTTTTGACAAAAGAGATAACACCCCCCCATTACGTCATGCTTCAGAAAGGTGAAAAATGGTCCGTTTTCAAATGTTTTATTTTTGAACGTCAGTTCACATTTGTAGGTAGATCATCAGTTTAAGAGCTAAAATTAGCATGTTTAAAGTGATTTTCATGCTTCCAGGGCCCCTAAACACAAGATTTGTGGAACAGTTAAAAGTGCATGAAAATGGCCAATTTACTCACTCTGAGGTCTCAAAAAGGGTTTCTTCACCCCGGGAAGTGAATTAAATACAATTTGGAGGCATTTAATGTTCAAGCAAAAACAGGTGATTTTTGACAAAAGAGATAACACCCCCCCATTACGTCATGCTTCAGAAAGGTGAAAAATGGTCCGTTTTCAAATGTATTATTTTTGAACGTCAGTTCACATTTGTAGGTAGATCATCAGTTTAAGAGCTAAAATTAGCATGTTTAAAGTGATTTTCATGCTTCCAGGGGCCCGGGAAGTGAATTAAATACCATTTGGAGGCATTTAATGTTCAAGCAAAAAAAGGTGATTTTTGACAAAAGAGATAACACCCCCCCATTACGTCATGCTTCAGAAAGGTGAAAAATGGTCCGTTTTCAAATGTTTTATTTTTGAACGTCAGTTCACATTTGTAGGTAGATCATCAGTTTAAGAGCTAAAATTAGCATGTTTAAAGTGATTTTCATGCTTCCAGGGGCCCGGGAAGTGAATTAAATACCATTTGGAGGCATTTAATGTTCAAGCAAAAAAAGGTGATTTTTGACAAAAGAGATAACACCCCCCATTACGTCATGCTTCAGAAAGGTGAAAAATGGTCCGTGTTCAAATGTTTTATTTTTGAACGTCAGTTCACATTTGTAGGTAGATCATCAGTTTAAGAGCTAAAATTAGCATGTTTAAAGTGATTTTCATGCTTCCAGGGGCACGGTAAGTGAATTAAATACCATTTGGAGGCATTTAATGTTCAAGAAAAAACAGGTGATTTTTGACAAAAGAGATAACACCCCCCATTACGTCATGCTTCAGAAAGGTGAAAAATGGTCAGTTTTCAAATGTTTTATTTTTGAAGGTCAGTTCACATTTGTAGGTAGATCATCAGTTTAAGAGCTAAAATTAGCATGTTTAAAGTGATTTTCATGCTTCCAGGGGCCCTAAACACAAGATTTGTGGAACAGTTAAAAGTGCATGAAAATGGCCAATTTTCTCACTCTGAGGTCTAAAAAAGGGTTTCTTCACCCCGGGAAGTGAATTAAATACCATTTGGAGGCATTTAATGTTCAAGCAAAAACAGGTGATTTTTGACAAAAGAGATAACACCCCCCCATTACGTCATGCTTCAAAAAGGTGAAAAATGGTCCGTTTTCAAATGTTTTATTTTTGAACGTCAGTTCACATTTGTAGGTAGATCATCAGTTTAAGAGCTAAAATTAGCATGTTTAAAGTGATTATCATGCTTCCAGGGGCCTGGGAAGTGAATTAAATACCATTTGGAGGCATTTAATGTTCAAGCAAAAACAGGTGATTTTTGACAAAAGAGATAACACCCCCCCATTACGTCATGCTTCAGAAAGGTGAAAAATGGTCCGTTTTCAAATGTTTTATTTTTGAACGTCAGTTCACATTTGTAGGTAGATCATCAGTTTAAGAGCTAAAATTAGCATGTTTAAAGTGATTTTCATGCTTCCAGGGCCCCTAAACACAATATTTGTGGAACAGTTAAACGTGCATGAAAATGGCCAATTTACTCACTCTGAGGTCTCAAAAAGGGTTTCTTCACCCCGGGAAGTGAATTAAATCCAATTTGGAGGCATTTAATGTTCAAGCAAAAACAGGTGATTTTTGACAAAAGAGATAACACCCCCCCATTACGTCATGCTTCAGAAAGGTGAAAAATGGTCCGTTTTCAAATGTATTATTTTTGAACGTCAGTTCACATTTGTAGGTAGATCATCAGTTTAAGAGCTAAAATTAGCATGTTTAAAGTGATTATCATGCTTCCAGGGGCCTGGGAAGTGAATTAAATACCATTTGGAGGCATTTAATGTTCAAGCAAAAACAGGTGATTTTTGACAAAAGAGATAACACCCCCCCATTACGTCATGCTTCAGAAAGGTGAAAAATTGTCCGTTTTCAAATGTTTTATTTTTGAACGTCAGTTCACATTTGTAGGTAGATCATCAGTTTAAGAGCTAAAATTAGCATGTTTAAAGTGATTTTCATGCTTCCAGGGCCCCTAAACACAAGATTTGTGAAACAGTTAAAAGTGCATGAAAATGGCCAATTTACTCACTCTGAGGTCTCAAAAAGGGTTTCTTCACCCCGGGAAGTGAATTAAATACAATTTGGAGGCATTTAATGTTCAAGCAAAAACAGGTGATTTTTGACAAAAGAGATAACACCCCCCCCATTACGTCATGCTTCAGAAAGGTGAAAAATGGTCCGTTTTCAAATGTATTATTTTTGAACGTCAGTTCACATTTGTAGGTAGATCATCAGTTTAAGAGCTAAAATTAGCATGTTTAAAGTGATTTTCATGCTTCCAGGGGCCCGGGAAGTGAATTAAATACCATTTGGAGGCATTTAATGTTCAAGCAAAAAAAGGTGATTTATGACAAAAGAGATAACACCCCCCCATTACGTCATGCTTCAGAAAGGTGAAAAATGGTCCGTTTTCAAATGTTTTATTTTTGAACGTCAGTTCACATTTGTAGGTAGATCATCAGTTTAAGAGCTAAAATTAGCATGTTTAAAGTGATTTTCATGCTTCCAGGGGCCCGGGAAGTGAATTAAATACCATTTGGAGGCATTTAATGTTCAAGCAAAAAAAGGTGATTTTTGACAAAAGAGATAACACCCCCCCATTACGTCATGCTTCAGAAAGGTGAAAAATGGTCCGTTTTCAAATGTTTTATTTTTGAACGTCAGTTCACATTTGTAGGTAGATCATCAGTTTAAGAGCTAAAATTAGCATGTTTAAAGTGATTTTCATGCTTCCAGGGGCACGGTAAGTGAATTAAATACCATTTGGAGGCATTTAATGTTCAAGAAAAAACAGGTGATTTTTGACAAAAGAGATAACACCCCCCATTACGTCATGCTTCAGAAAGGTGAAAAATGGTCAGTTTTCAAATGTTTTATTTTTGAAGGTCAGTTCACATTTGTAGGTAGATCATCAGTTTAAGAGCTAAAATTAGCATGTTTAAAGTGATTTTCATGCTTCCAGGGGCCCTAAACACAAGATTTGTGGAACAGTTAAAAGTGCATGAAAATGGCCAATTTTCTCACTCTGAGGTCTAAAAAAGGGTTTCTTCACCCCGGGAAGTGAATTAAATACCATTTGGAGGCATTTAATGTTCAAGCAAAAACAGGTGATTTTTGACAAAAGAGATAACACCCCCCCCATTACGTCATGCTTCAGAAAGGTGAAAAATGGTCCGTTTTCAAATGTTTTATTTTTGAACGTCAGTTCACATTTGTAGGTAGATCATCAGTTTAAGAGCTAAAATTAGCATGTTTAAAGTGATTATCATGCTTCCAGGGGCCTGGGAAGTGAATTAAATACCATTTGGAGGCATTTAATGTTCAAGCAAAAACAGGTGATTTTTGACAAAAGAGATAACACCCCCCCATTACGTCATGCTTCAGAAAGGTGAAAAATGGTCCGTTTTCAAATGTTTTATTTTTGAACGTCAGTTCACATTTGTAGGTAGATCATCAGTTTAAGAGCTAAAATTAGCATGTTTAAAGTGATTTTCATGCTTCCAGGGCCCCTAAACACAAGATTTGTGGAACGGTTAAAAGTGCATGAAAATGGCCAATTTACTCACTCTGAGGTCTCAAAAAGGGTTTCTTCACCCCGGGAAGTGAATTAAATACAATTTGGAGGCATTTAATGTTCAAGCAAAAACAGGTGATTTTTGACAAAAGAGATAACACCCCCCCATTACGTCATGCTTCAGAAAGGTGAAAAATGGTCCGTTTTCAAATGTTTTATTTTTGAACGTCAGTTCACATTTGTAGGTAGATCATCAGTTTAAGAGCTAAAATTAGCATGTTTAAAGTGATTTTCATGCTTCCAGGGCCCCTAAACACAAGATTTGTGGAACAGTTAAAAGTGCATGAAAATGGCCAATTTACTCACTCTGAGGTCTCAAAAAGGGTTTCTTCACCCCGGGAAGTGAATTAAATACAATTTGGAGGCATTTAATGTTGAAGCAAAAACAGGTGATTTTTGACAAAAGAGATAACACCCCCCCATTACGTCATGCTTCAGAAAGGTGAAAAATGGTCCGTTTTCAAATGTATTATTTTTGAACGTCAGTTCACATTTGTAGGTAGATCATCAGTTTAAGAGCTAAAATTAGCATGTTTAAAGTGATTTTCATGCTTCCAGGGGCCCGGGAAGTGAATTAAATACCATTTGGAGGCATTTAATGTTCAAGCAAAAAAAGGTGATTTTTGACAAAAGAGATAACACCCCCCCATTACGTCATGCTTCAGAAAGGTGAAAAATGGTCCGTTTTCAAATGTTTTATTTTTGAACGTCAGTTCACATTTGTAGGTAGATCATCAGTTTAAGAGCTAAAATTAGCATGTTTAAAGTGATTTTCATGCTTCCAGGGGCCCGGGAAGTGAATTAAATACCATTTGGAGGCATTTAATGTTCAAGCAAAAAAAGGTGATTTTTGACAAAAGAGATAACACCCCCCCATTACGTCATGCTTCAGAAAGGTGAAAAATGGTCCGTTTTCAAATGTTTTATTTTTGAACGTCAGTTCACATTTGTAGGTAGATCATCAGTTTAAGAGCTAAAATTAGCATGTTTAAAGTGATTTTCATGCTTCCAGGGGCACGGTAAGTGAATTAAATACCATTTGGAGGCATTTAATGTTCAAGAAAAAACAGGTGATTTTTGACAAAAGAGATAACACCCCCCATTACGTCATGCTTCAGAAAGGTGAAAAATGGTCAGTTTTCAAATGTTTTATTTTTGAAGGTCAGTTCACATTTGTAGGTAGATCATCAGTTTAAGAGCTAAAATTAGCATGTTTAAAGTGATTTTCATGCTTCCAGGGGCCCTAAACACAAGATTTGTGGAACAGTTAAAAGTGCATGAAAATGGCCAATTTTCTCACTCTGAGGTCTAAAAAAGGGTTTCTTCACCCCGGGAAGTGAATTAAATACCATTTGGAGGCATTTAATGTTCAAGCAAAAACAGGTGATTTTTGACAAAAGAGATAACACCCCCCCCATTACGTCATGCTTCAGAAAGGTGAAAAATGGTCCGTTTTCAAATGTTTTATTTTTGAACGTCAGTTCACATTTGTAGGTAGATCATCAGTTTAAGAGCTAAAATTAGCATGTTTAAAGTGATTATCATGCTTCCAGGGGCCTGGGAAGTGAATTAAATACCATTTGGAGGCATTTAATGTTCAAGCAAAAACAGGTGATTTTTGACAAAAGAGATAACACCCCCCCATTACGTCATGCTTCAGAAAGGTGAAAAATGGTCCGTTTTCAAATGTTTTATTTTTGAACGTCAGTTCACATTTGTAGGTAGATCATCAGTTTAAGAGCTAAAATTAGCATGTTTAAAGTGATTTTCATGCTTCCAGGGCCCCTAAACACAAGATTTGTGGAACGGTTAAAAGTGCATGAAAATGGCCAATTTACTCACTCTGAGGTCTCAAAAAGGGTTTCTTCACCCCGGGAAGTGAATTAAATACAATTTGGAGGCATTTAATGTTCAAGCAAAAACAGGTGATTTTTGACAAAAGAGATAACACCCCCCCATTACGTCATGCTTCAGAAAGGTGAAAAATGGTCCGTTTTCAAATGTTTTATTTTTGAACGTCAGTTCACATTTGTAGGTAGATCATCAGTTTAAGAGCTAAAATTAGCATGTTTAAAGTGATTTTCATGCTTCCAGGGCCCCTAAACACAAGATTTGTGGAACAGTTAAAAGTGCATGAAAATGGCCAATTTACTCACTCTGAGGTCTCAAAAAGGGTTTCTTCACCCCGGGAAGTGAATTAAATACAATTTGGAGGCATTTAATGTTGAAGCAAAAACAGGTGATTTTTGACAAAAGAGATAACACCCCCCCATTACGTCATGCTTCAGAAAGGTGAAAAATGGTCCGTTTTCAAATGTATTATTTTTGAACGTCAGTTCACATTTGTAGGTAGATCATCAGTTTAAGAGCTAAAATTAGCATGTTTAAAGTGATTTTCATGCTTCCAGGGGCCCGGGAAGTGAATTAAATACCATTTGGAGGCATTTAATGTTCAAGCAAAAAAAGGTGATTTTTGACAAAAGAGATAACACCCCCCCATTACGTCATGCTTCAGAAAGGTGAAAAATGGTCCGTTTTCAAATGTTTTATTTTTGAACGTCAGTTCACATTTGTAGGTAGATCATCAGTTTAAGAGCTAAAATTAGCATGTTTAAAGTGATTTTCATGCTTCCAGGGGCCCGGGAAGTGAATTAAATACCATTTGGAGGCATTTAATGTTCAAGCAAAAAAAGGTGATTTTTGACAAAAGAGATAACACCCCCCCATTACGTCATGCTTCAGAAAGGTGAAAAATGGTCCGTTTTCAAATGTTTTATTTTTGAACGTCAGTTCACATTTGTAGGTAGATCATCAGTTTAAGAGCTAAAATTAGCATGTTTAAAGTGATTTTCATGCTTCCAGGGGCACGGTAAGTGAATTAAATACCATTTGGAGGCATTTAATGTTCAAGAAAAAACAGGTGATTTTTGACAAAAGAGATAACACCCCCCATTACGTCATGCTTCAGAAAGGTGAAAAATGGTCAGTTTTCAAATGTTTTATTTTTGAAGGTCAGTTCACATTTGTAGGTAGATCATCAGTTTAAGAGCTAAAATTAGCATGTTTAAAGTGATTTTCATGCTTCCAGGGGCCCTAAACACAAGATTTGTGGAACAGTTAAAAGTGCATGAAAATGGCCAATTTTCTCACTCTGAGGTCTAAAAAAGGGTTTCTTCACCCCGGGAAGTGAATTAAATACCATTTGGAGGCATTTAATGTTCAAGCAAAAACAGGTGATTTTTGACAAAAGAGATAACACCCCCCCATTACGTCATGCTTCAAAAAGGTGAAAAATGGTCCGTTTTCAAATGTTTTATTTTTGAACGTCAGTTCACATTTGTAGGTAGATCATCAGTTTAAGAGCTAAAATTAGCATGTTTAAAGTGATTATCATGCTTCCAGGGGCCTGGGAAGTGAATTAAATACCATTTGGAGGCATTTAATGTTCAAGCAAAAACAGGTGATTTTTGACAAAAGAGATAACACCCCCCCATTACGTCATGCTTCAGAAAGGTGAAAAATGGTCCGTTTTCAAATGTTTTATTTTTGAACGTCAGTTCACATTTGTAGGTAGATCATCAGTTTAAGAGCTAAAATTAGCATGTTTAAAGTGATTTTCATGCTTCCAGGGCCCCTAAACACAATATTTGTGGAACAGTTAAACGTGCATGAAAATGGCCAATTTACTCACTCTGAGGTCTCAAAAAGGGTTTCTTCACCCCGGGAAGTGAATTAAATACAATTTGGAGGCATTTAATGTTCAAGCAAAAACAGGTGATTTTTGACAAAAGAGATAACACCCCCCCATTACGTCATGCTTCAGAAAGGTGAAAAATGGTCCGTTTTCAAATGTATTATTTTTGAACGTCAGTTCACATTTGTAGGTAGATCATCAGTTTAAGAGCTAAAATTAGCATGTTTAAAGTGATTATCATGCTTCCAGGGGCCTGGGAAGTGAATTAAATACCATTTGGAGGCATTTAATGTTCAAGCAAAAACAGGTGATTTTTGACAAAAGAGATAACACCCCCCCATTACGTCATGCTTCAGAAAGGTGAAAAATGGTCCGTTTTCAAATGTTTTATTTTTGAACGTCAGTTCACATTTGTAGGTAGATCATCAGTTTAAGAGCTAAAATTAGCATGTTTAAAGTGATTTTCATGCTTCCAGGGGCCCTAAACACAAGATTTGTGGAACAGTTAAAAGTGCATGAAAATGGCCAATTTTCTCACTCTGAGGTCTAAAAAAGGGTTTCTTCACCCCGGGAAGTGAATTAAATACCATTTGGAGGCATTTAATGTTCAAGCAAAAACAGGTGATTTTTGACAAAAGAGATAACACCCCCCCCCATTACGTCATGCTTCAAAAAGGTGAAAAATGGTCCGTTTTCAAATGTTTTATTTTTGAACGTCAGTTCACATTTGTAGGTAGATCATCAGTTTAAGAGCTAAAATTAGCATGTTTAAAGTGATTATCATGCTTCCAGGGGCCTGGGAAGTGAATTAAATACCATTTGGAGGCATTTAATGTTCAAGCAAAAACAGGTGATTTTTGACAAAAGAGATAACACCCCCCCATTACATCATGCTTCAGAAAGGTGAAAAATGGTCCGTTTTCAAATGTTTTATTTTTGAACGTCAGTTCACATTTGTAGGTAGATCATCAGTTTAAGAGCTAAAATTTGCATGTTTAAAGTGATTTTCATGCTTCCAGGGCCCCTAAACACAATATTTGTGGAACAGTTAAACGTGCATGAAAATGGCCAATTTACTCACTCTGAGGTCTCAAAAAGGGTTTCTTCACCCCGGGAAGTGAATTAAATACAATTTGGAGGCATTTAATGTTCAAGCAAAAACAGGTGATTTTTGACAAAAGAGATAACACCCCCCCATTACGTCATGCTTCAGAAAGGTGAAAAATGGTCCGTTTTCAAATGTATTATTTTTGAACGTCAGTTCACATTTGTAGGTAGATCATCAGTTTAAGAGCTAAAATTAGCATGTTTAAAGTGATTATCATGCTTCCTGGGGCCTGGGAAGTGAATTAAATACCATTTGGAGGCATTTAATGTTCAAGCAAAAACAGGTGATTTTTGACAAAAGAGATAACACCCCCCCATTACGTCATGCTTCAGAAAGGTGAAAAATGGTCCGTTTTCAAATGTTTTATTTTTGAACGTCAGTTCACATTTGTAGGTAGATCATCAGTTTAAGAGCTAAAATTAGCATGTTTAAAGTGATTTTCATGCTTCCAGGGCCCCTAAACACAAGATTTGTGGAACAGTTAAAAGTGCATGAAAATGGCCAATTTACTCACTCTGAGGTCTCAAAAAGGGTTTCTTCACCCCGGGAAGTGAATTAAATACAATTTGGAGGCATTTAATGTTCAAGCAAAAACAGGTGATTTTTGACAAAAGAGATAACACCCCCCCATTACGTCATGCTTCAGAAAGGTGAAAAATGGTCCGTTTTCAAATGTATTATTTTTGAACGTCAGTTCACATTTGTAGGTAGATCATCAGTTTAAGAGCTAAAATTAGCATGTTTAAAGTGATTTTCATGCTTCCAGGGGCCCGGGAAGTGAATTAAATACCATTTGGAGGCATTTAATGTTCAAGCAAAAAAAGGTGATTTTTGACAAAAGAGATAACACCCCCCCATTACGTCATGCTTCAGAAAGGTGAAAAATGGTCAGTTTTCAAATGTTTTATTTTTGAAGGTCAGTTCACATTTGTAGGTAGATCATCAGTTTAAGAGCTAAAATTAGCATGTTTAAAGTGATTTTCATGCTTCCAGGGGCCCTAAACACAAGATTTGTGGAACAGTTAAAAGTGCATGAAAATGGCCAATTTTCTCACTCTGAGGTCTAAAAAAGGGTTTCTTCACCCCGGGAAGTGAATTAAATACCATTTGGAGGCATTTAATGTTCAAGCAAAAACAGGTGATTTTTGACAAAAGAGATAACACCCCCCCCATTACGTCATGCTTCAAAAAGGTGAAAAATGGTCCGTTTTCAAATGTTTTATTTTTGAACGTCAGTTCACATTTGTAGGTAGATCATCAGTTTAAGAGCTAAAATTAGCATGTTTAAAGTGATTATCATGCTTCCAGGGGCCTGGGAAGTGAATTAAATACCATTTGGAGGCATTTAATGTTCAAGCAAAAACAGGTGATTTTTGACAAAAGAGATAACACCCCCCCATTACGTCATGCTTCAGAAAGGTGAAAAATGGTCCGTTTTCAAATGTATTATTTTTGAACGTCAGTTCACATTTGTAGGTAGATCATCAGTTTAAGAGCTAAAATTAGCATGTTTAAAGTGATTATCATGCTTCCAGGGGCCTGGGAAGTGAATTAAATACCATTTGGAGGCATTTAATGTTCAAGCAAAAACAAGTGATTTTTGACAAAAGAGATAACACCCCCCCATTACGTCATGCTTCAGAAAGGTGAAAAATGGTCCGTTTTCAAATGTTTTATTTTTGAACGTCAGTTCACATTTGTAGGTAGATCATCAGTTTAAGAGCTAAAATTAGCATGTTTAAAGTGATTTTCATGCTTCCAGGGGCCCTAAACACAAGATTTGTGGAACAGTTAAAAGTGCATGAAAATGGCCAATTTTCTCACTCTGAGGTCTAAAAAAGGGTTTCTTCACCCCGGGAAGTGAATTAAATACCATTTGGAGGCATTTAATGTTCAAGCAAAAACAGGTGATTTTTGACAAAAGAGATAACACCCCCCCCCATTACGTCATGCTTCAAAAAGGTGAAAAATGGTCCGTTTTCAAATGTTTTATTTTTGAACGTCAGTTCACATTTGTAGGTAGATCATCAGTTTAAGAGCTAAAATTAGCATGTTTAAAGTGATTATCATGCTTCCAGGGGCCTGGGAAGTGAATTAAATACCATTTGGAGGCATTTAATGTTCAAGCAAAAACAGGTGATTTTTGACAAAAGAGATAACACCCCCCCATTACGTCATGCTTCAGAAAGGTGAAAAATGGTCCGTTTTCAAATGTTTTATTTTTGAACGTCAGTTCACATTTGTAGGTAGATCATCAGTTTAAGAGCTAAAATTTGCATGTTTAAAGTGATTTTCATGCTTCCAGGGCCCCTAAACACAATATTTGTGGAACAGTTAAACGTGCATGAAAATGGCCAATTTACTCACTCTGAGGTCTCAAAAAGGGTTTCTTCACCCCGGGAAGTGAATTAAATACAATTTGGAGGCATTTAATGTTCAAGCAAAAACAGGTGATTTTTGACAAAAGAGATAACACCCCCCCCATTACGTCATGCTTCAGAAAGGTGAAAAATGGTCCGTTTTCAAATGTATTATTTTTGAACGTCAGTTCACATTTGTAGGTAGATCATCAGTTTAAGAGCTAAAATTAGCATGTTTAAAGTGATTATCATGCTTCCAGGGGCCTGGGAAGTGAATTAAATACCATTTGGAGGCATTTAATGTTCAAGCAAAAACAGGTGATTTTTGACAAAAGAGATAACACCCCCCCATTACGTCATGCTTCAGAAAGGTGAAAAATGGTCCGTTTTCAAATGTTTTATTTTTGAACGTCAGTTCACATTTGTAGGTAGATCATCAGTTTAAGAGCTAAAATTAGCATGTTTAAAGTGATTTTCATGCTTCCAGGGCCCCTAAACACAAGATTTGTGGAACAGTTAAAAGTGCATGAAAATGGCCAATTTATTCACTCTGAGGTCTCAAAAAGGGTTTCTTCACCCCGGGAAGTGAATTAAATACAATTTGGAGGCATTTAATGTTCAAGCAAAAACAGGTGATTTTTGACAAAAGAGATAACACCCCCCCATTACGTCATGCTTCAGAAAGGTGAAAAATGGTCCGTTTTCAAATGTATTATTTTTGAACGTCAGTTCACATTTGTAGGTAGATCATCAGTTTAAGAGCTAAAATTAGCATGTTTAAAGTGATTTTCATGCTTCCAGGGGCCCGGGAAGTGAATTAAATACCATTTGGAGGCATTTAATGTTCAAGCAAAAAAAGGTGATTTTTGACAAAAGAGATAACACCCCCCCATTACGTCATGCTTCAGAAAGGTGAAAAATGGTCCGTTTTCAAATGTTTTATTTTTGAACGTCAGTTCACATTTGTAGGTAGATCATCAGTTTAAGAGCTAAAATTAGCATGTTTAAAGTGATTTTCATGCTTCCAGGGGCCCGGGAAGTGAATTAAATACCATTTGGAGGCATTTAATGTTCAAGCAAAAAAAGGTGATTTTTGACAAAAGAGATAACACCCCCCCATTACGTCATGCTTCAGAAAGGTGAAAAATGGTCCGTTTTCAAATGTTTTATTTTTGAACGTCAGTTCACATTTGTAGGTAGATCATCAGTTTAAGAGCTAAAATTAGCATGTTTAAAGTGATTTTCATGCTTCCAGGGGCACGGTAAGTGAATTAAATACCATTTGGAGGCATTTAATGTTCAAGAAAAAACAGGTGATTTTTGACAAAAGAGATAACACCCCCCATTACGTCATGCTTCAGAAAGGTGAAAAATGGTCAGTTTTCAAATGTTTTATTTTTGAAGGTCAGTTCACATTTGTAGGTAGATCATCAGTTTAAGAGCTAAAATTAGCATGTTTAAAGTGATTTTCATGCTTCCAGGGGCCCTAAACACAAGATTTGTGGAACAGTTAAAAGTGCATGAAAATGGCCAATTTTCTCACTCTGAGGTCTAAAAAAGGGTTTCTTCACCCCGGGAAGTGAATTAAATACCATTTGGAGGCATTTAATGTTCAAGCAAAAACAGGTGATTTTTGACAAAAGAGATAACACCCCCCCCATTACGTCATGCTTCAGAAAGGTGAAAAATGGTCCGTTTTCAAATGTTTTATTTTTGAACGTCAGTTCACATTTGTAGGTAGATCATCAGTTTAAGAGCTAAAATTAGCATGTTTAAAGTGATTATCATGCTTCCAGGGGCCTGGGAAGTGAATTAAATACCATTTGGAGGCATTTAATGTTCAAGCAAAAACAGGTGATTTTTGACAAAAGAGATAACACCCCCCCATTACGTCATGCTTCAGAAAGGTGAAAAATGGTCCGTTTTCAAATGTTTTATTTTTGAACGTCAGTTCACATTTGTAGGTAGATCATCAGTTTAAGAGCTAAAATTAGCATGTTTAAAGTGATTTTCATGCTTCCAGGGCCCCTAAACACAAGATTTGTGGAACGGTTAAAAGTGCATGAAAATGGCCAATTTACTCACTCTGAGGTCTCAAAAGGGGTTTCTTCACCCCGGGAAGTGAATTAAATACAATTTGGAGGCATTTAATGTTCAAGCAAAAACAGGTGATTTTTGACAAAAGAGATAACACCCCCCCATTACGTCATGCTTCAGAAAGGTGAAAAATGGTCCGTTTTCAAATGTATTATTTTTGAACGTCAGTTCACATTTGTAGGTAGATCATCAGTTTAAGAGCTAAAATTAGCATGTTTAAAGTGATTTTCATGCTTCCAGGGCCCCTAAACACAAGATTTGTGGAACAGTTAAAAGTGCATGAAAATGGCCAATTTACTCACTCTGAGGTCTCAAAAAGGGTTTCTTCACCCCGGGAAGTGAATTAAATACAATTTGGAGGCATTTAATGTTCAAGCAAAAACAGGTGATTTTTGACAAAAGAGATAACACCCCCCCATTACGTCATGCTTCAGAAAGATGAAAAATGGTCCGTTTTCAAATGTATTATTTTTGAACGTCAGTTCACATTTGTAGGTAGATCATCAGTTTAAGAGCTAAAATTAGCATGTGTAAAGTGATTATCATGCTTCCAGGGGCCTGGGAAGTGAATTAAATACCATTTGGAGGCATTTAATGTTCAAGCAAAAACAGGTGATTTTTGACAAAAGAGATAACACCCCCCCATTACGTCATGCTTCAGAAAGGTGAAAAATGGTCCGTTTTCAAATGTTTTATTTTTGAACGTCAGTTCACATTTGTAGGTAGATCATCAGTTTAAGAGCTAAAATTAGCATGTTTAAAGTGATTTTCATGCTTCCAGGGCCCCTAAACACAAGATTTGTGGAACAGTTAAAAGTGCATGAAAATGGCCAATTTACTCACTCTGAGGTCTCAAAAAGGGTTTCTTCACCCCGGGAAGTGAATTAAATACAATTATGAGGCATTTAATGTTCAAGCAAAAACAGGTGATTTTTGACAAAAGAGATAACACCCCCCCATTACGTCATGCTTCAGAAAGGTGAAAAATGGTCCGTTTTCAAATGTATTATTTTTGAACGTCAGTTCACATTTGTAGGTAGATCATCAGTTTAAGAGCTAAAATTAGCATGTTTAAAGTGATTTTCATGCTTCCAGGGGCCCGGGAAGTGAATTAAATACCATTTGGAGGCATTTAATGTTCAAGCAAAAAAAGGTGATTTTTGACAAAAGAGATAACACCCCCCCATTACGTCATGCTTCAGAAAGGTGAAAAATGGTCCGTTTTCAAATGTTTTATTTTTGAACGTCAGTTCACATTTGTAGGTAGATCATCAGTTTAAGAGCTAAAATTAGCATGTTTAAAGTGATTTTCATGCTTCCAGGGGCCCGGGAAGTGAATTAAATACCATTTGGAGGCATTTAATGTTCAAGCAAAAAAAGGTGATTTTTGACAAAAGAGATAACACCCCCCCATTACGTCATGCTTCAGAAAGGTGAAAAATGGTCCGTTTTCAAATGTTTTATTTTTGAACGTCAGTTCACATTTGTAGGTAGATCATCAGTTTAAGAGCTAAAATTAGCATGTTTAAAGTGATTTTCATGCTTCCAGGGGCACGGTAAGTGAATTAAATACCATTTGGAGGCATTTAATGTTCAAGAAAAAACAGGTGATTTTTGACAAAAGAGATAACACCCCCCATTACGTCATGCTTCAGAAAGGTGAAAAATGGTCAGTTTTCAAATGTTTTATTTTTGAAGGTCAGTTCACATTTGTAGGTAGATCATCAGTTTAAGAGCTAAAATTAGCATGTTTAAAGTGATTTTCATGCTTCCAGGGGCCCTAAACACAAGATTTGTGGAACAGTTAAAAGTGCATGAAAATGGCCAATTTTCTCACTCTGAGGTCTAAAAAAGGGTTTCTTCACCCCGGGAAGTGAATTAAATACCATTTGGAGGCATTTAATGTTCAAGCAAAAACAGGTGATTTTTGACAAAAGAGATAACACCCCCCCCATTACGTCATGCTTCAGAAAGGTGAAAAATGGTCCGTTTTCAAATGTTTTATTTTTGAACGTCAGTTCACATTTGTAGGTAGATCATCAGTTTAAGAGCTAAAATTAGCATGTTTAAAGTGATTATCATGCTTCCAGGGGCCTGGGAAGTGAATTAAATACCATTTGGAGGCATTTAATGTTCAAGCAAAAACAGGTGATTTTTGACAAAAGAGATAACACCCCCCCATTACGTCATGCTTCAGAAAGGTGAAAAATGGTCCGTTTTCAAATGTTTTATTTTTGAACGTCAGTTCACATTTGTAGGTAGATCATCAGTTTAAGAGCTAAAATTAGCATGTTTAAAGTGATTTTCATGCTTCCAGGGCCCCTAAACACAATATTTGTGGAACAGTTAAACGTGCATGAAAATGGCCAATTTACTCACTCTGAGGTCTCAAAAAGGGTTTCTTCACCCCGGGAAGTGAATTAAATCCAATTTGGAGGCATTTAATGTTCAAGCAAAAACAGGTGATTTTTGACAAAAGAGATAACACCCCCCCATTACGTCATGCTTCAGAAAGGTGAAAAATGGTCCGTTTTCAAATGTATTATTTTTGAACGTCAGTTCACATTTGTAGGTAGATCATCAGTTTAAGAGCTAAAATTAGCATGTTTAAAGTGATTATCATGCTTCCAGGGGCCTGGGAAGTGAATTAAATACCATTTGGAGGCATTTAATGTTCAAGCAAAAACAGGTGATTTTTGACAAAAGAGATAACACCCCCCCATTACGTCATGCTTCAGAAAGGTGAAAAATGGTCCGTTTTCAAATGTTTTATTTTTGAACGTCAGTTCACATTTGTAGGTAGATCATCAGTTTAAGAGCTAAAATTAGCATGTTTAAAGTGATTTTCATGCTTCCAGGGCCCCTAAACACAAGATTTGTGAAACAGTTAAAAGTGCATGAAAATGGCCAATTTACTCACTCTGAGGTCTCAAAAAGGGTTTCTTCACCCCGGGAAGTGAATTAAATACAATTTGGAGGCATTTAATGTTCAAGCAAAAACAGGTGATTTTTGACAAAAGAGATAACACCCCCCCATTACGTCATGCTTCAGAAAGGTGAAAAATGGTCCGTTTTCAAATGTATTATTTTTGAACGTCAGTTCACATTTGTAGGTAGATCATCAGTTTAAGAGCTAAAATTAGCATGTTTAAAGTGATTTTCATGCTTCCAGGGGCCCGGGAAGTGAATTAAATACCATTTGGAGGCATTTAATGTTCAAGCAAAAAAAGGTGATTTATGACAAAAGAGATAACACCCCCCCATTACGTCATGCTTCAGAAAGGTGAAAAATGGTCCGTTTTCAAATGTTTTATTTTTGAACGTCAGTTCACATTTGTAGGTAGATCATCAGTTTAAGAGCTAAAATTAGCATGTTTAAAGTGATTTTCATGCTTCCAGGGGCCCGGGAAGTGAATTAAATACCATTTGGAGGCATTTAATGTTCAAGCAAAAAAAGGTGATTTTTGACAAAAGAGATAACACCCCCCCATTACGTCATGCTTCAGAAAGGTGAAAAATGGTCCGTTTTCAAATGTTTTATTTTTGAACGTCAGTTCACATTTGTAGGTAGATCATCAGTTTAAGAGCTAAAATTAGCATGTTTAAAGTGATTTTCATGCTTCCAGGGGCACGGTAAGTGAATTAAATACCATTTGGAGGCATTTAATGTTCAAGAAAAAACAGGTGATTTTTGACAAAAGAGATAACACCCCCCATTACGTCATGCTTCAGAAAGGTGAAAAATGGTCAGTTTTCAAATGTTTTATTTTTGAAGGTCAGTTCACATTTGTAGGTAGATCATCAGTTTAAGAGCTAAAATTAGCATGTTTAAAGTGATTATCATGCTTCCAGGGGCCTGGGAAGTGAATTAAATACCATTTGGAGGCATTTAATGTTCAAGCAAAAACAGGTGATTTTTGACAAAAGAGATAACACCCCCCCATTACGTCATGCTTCAGAAAGGTGAAAAATGGTCCGTTTTCAAATGTTTTATTTTTGAACGTCAGTTCACATTTGTAGGTAGATCATCAGTTTAAGAGCTAAAATTAGCATGTTTAAAGTGATTTTCATGCTTCCAGGGCCCCTAAACACAAGATTTGTGGAACGGTTAAAAGTGCATGAAAATGGCCAATTTACTCACTCTGAGGTCTCAAAAAGGGTTTCTTCACCCCGGGAAGTGAATTAAATACAATTTGGAGGCATTTAATGTTCAAGCAAAAACAGGTGATTTTTGACAAAAGAGATAACACCCCCCCATTACGTCATGCTTCAGAAAGGTGAAAAATGGTCCGTTTTCAAATGTTTTATTTTTGAACGTCAGTTCACATTTGTAGGTAGATCATCAGTTTAAGAGCTAAAATTAGCATGTTTAAAGTGATTTTCATGCTTCCAGGGCCCCTAAACACAAGATTTGTGGAACAGTTAAAAGTGCATGAAAATGGCCAATTTACTCACTCTGAGGTCTCAAAAAGGGTTTCTTCACCCCGGGAAGTGAATTAAATACAATTTGGAGGCATTTAATGTTGAAGCAAAAACAGGTGATTTTTGACAAAAGAGATAACACCCCCCCATTACGTCATGCTTCAGAAAGGTGAAAAATGGTCCGTTTTCAAATGTATTATTTTTGAACGTCAGTTCACATTTGTAGGTAGATCATCAGTTTAAGAGCTAAAATTAGCATGTTTAAAGTGATTTTCATGCTTCCAGGGGCCCGGGAAGTGAATTAAATACCATTTGGAGGCATTTAATGTTCAAGCAAAAAAAGGTGATTTTTGACAAAAGAGATAACACCCCCCCATTACGTCATGCTTCAGAAAGGTGAAAAATGGTCCGTTTTCAAATGTTTTATTTTTGAACGTCAGTTCACATTTGTAGGTAGATCATCAGTTTAAGAGCTAAAATTAGCATGTTTAAAGTGATTTTCATGCTTCCAGGGGCCCGGGAAGTGAATTAAATACCATTTGGAGGCATTTAATGTTCAAGCAAAAAAAGGTGATTTTTGACAAAAGAGATAACACCCCCCCATTACGTCATGCTTCAGAAAGGTGAAAAATGGTCCGTTTTCAAATGTTTTATTTTTGAACGTCAGTTCACATTTGTAGGTAGATCATCAGTTTAAGAGCTAAAATTAGCATGTTTAAAGTGATTTTCATGCTTCCAGGGGCACGGTAAGTGAATTAAATACCATTTGGAGGCATTTAATGTTCAAGAAAAAACAGGTGATTTTTGACAAAAGAGATAACACCCCCCATTACGTCATGCTTCAGAAAGGTGAAAAATGGTCAGTTTTCAAATGTTTTATTTTTGAAGGTCAGTTCACATTTGTAGGTAGATCATCAGTTTAAGAGCTAAAATTAGCATGTTTAAAGTGATTTTCATGCTTCCAGGGGCCCTAAACACAAGATTTGTGGAACAGTTAAAAGTGCATGAAAATGGCCAATTTTCTCACTCTGAGGTCTAAAAAAGGGTTTCTTCACCCCGGGAAGTGAATTAAATACCATTTGGAGGCATTTAATGTTCAAGCAAAAACAGGTGATTTTTGACAAAAGAGATAACACCCCCCCCATTACGTCATGCTTCAAAAAGGTGAAAAATGGTCCGTTTTCAAATGTTTTATTTTTGAACGTCAGTTCACATTTGTAGGTAGATCATCAGTTTAAGAGCTAAAATTAGCATGTTTAAAGTGATTATCATGCTTCCAGGGGCCTGGGAAGTGAATTAAATACCATTTGGAGGCATTTAATGTTCAAGCAAAAACAGGTGATTTTTGACAAAAGAGATAACACCCCCCCATTACGTCACGCTTCAGAAAGGTGAAAAATGGTCCGTTTTCAAATGTTTTATTTTTGAACGTCAGTTCACATTTGTAGGTAGATCATCAGTTTAAGAGCTAAAATTAGCATGTTTAAAGTGATTTTCATGCTTCCAGGGCCCCTAAACACAATATTTGTGGAACAGTTAAACGTGCATGAAAATGGCCAATTTACTCACTCTGAGGTCTCAAAAAGGGTTTCTTCACCCCGGGAAGTGAATTAAATACAATTTGGAGGCATTTAATGTTCAAGCAAAAACAGGTGATTTTTGACAAAAGAGATAACACCCCCCCATTACGTCATGCTTCAGAAAGGTGAAAAATGGTCCGTTTTCAAATGTATTATTTTTGAACGTCAGTTCACATTTGTAGGTAGATCATCAGTTTAAGAGCTAAAATTAGCATGTTTAAAGTGATTATCATGCTTCCAGGGGCCTGGGAAGTGAATTAAATACCATTTGGAGGCATTTAATGTTCAAGCAAAAACAGGTGATTTTTGACAAAAGAGATAACACCCCCCCATTACGTCATGCTTCAGAAAGGTGAAAAATGGTCCGTTTTCAAATGTTTTATTTTTGAACGTCAGTTCACATTTGTAGGTAGATCATCAGTTTAAGAGCTAAAATTAGCATGTTTAAAGTGATTTTCATGCTTCCAGGGGCCCTAAACACAAGATTTGTGGAACAGTTAAAAGTGCATGAAAATGGCCAATTTTCTCACTCTGAGGTCTAAAAAAGGGTTTCTTCACCCCGGGAAGTGAATTAAATACCATTTGGAGGCATTTAATGTTCAAGCAAAAACAGGTGATTTTTGACAAAAGAGATAACACCCCCCCCCATTACGTCATGCTTCAAAAAGGTGAAAAATGGTCCGTTTTCAAATGTTTTATTTTTGAACGTCAGTTCACATTTGTAGGTAGATCATCAGTTTAAGAGCTAAAATTAGCATGTTTAAAGTGATTATCATGCTTCCAGGGGCCTGGGAAGTGAATTAAATACCATTTGGAGGCATTTAATGTTCAAGCAAAAACAGGTGATTTTTGACAAAAGAGATAACACCCCCCCATTACGTCATGCTTCAGAAAGGTGAAAAATGGTCCGTTTTCAAATGTTTTATTTTTGAACGTCAGTTCACATTTGTAGGTAGATCATCAGTTTAAGAGCTAAAATTTGCATGTTTAAAGTGATTTTCATGCTTCCAGGGCCCCTAAACACAATATTTGTGGAACAGTTAAACGTGCATGAAAATGGCCAATTTACTCACTCTGAGGTCTCAAAAAGGGTTTCTTCACCCCGGGAAGTGAATTAAATACAATTTGGAGGCATTTAATGTTCAAGCAAAAACAGGTGATTTTTGACAAAAGAGATAACACCCCCCCATTACGTCATGCTTCAGAAAGGTGAAAAATGGTCCGTTTTCAAATGTATTATTTTTGAACGTCAGTTCACATTTGTAGGTAGATCATCAGTTTAAGAGCTAAAATTAGCATGTTTAAAGTGATTATCATGCTTCCTGGGGCCTGGGAAGTGAATTAAATACCATTTGGAGGCATTTAATGTTCAAGCAAAAACAGGTGATTTTTGACAAAAGAGATAACACCCCCCCATTACGTCATGCTTCAGAAAGGTGAAAAATGGTCCGTTTTCAAATGTTTTATTTTTGAACGTCAGTTCACATTTGTAGGTAGATCATCAGTTTAAGAGCTAAAATTAGCATGTTTAAAGTGATTTTCATGCTTCCAGGGCCCCTAAACACAAGATTTGTGGAACAGTTAAAAGTGCATGAAAATGGCCAATTTACTCACTCTGAGGTCTCAAAAAGGGTTTCTTCACCCCGGGAAGTGAATTAAATACAATTTGGAGGCATTTAATGTTCAAGCAAAAACAGGTGATTTTTGACAAAAGAGATAACACCCCCCCATTACGTCATGCTTCAGAAAGGTGAAAAATGGTCCGTTTTCAAATGTATTATTTTTGAACGTCAGTTCACATTTGTAGGTAGATCATCAGTTTAAGAGCTAAAATTAGCATGTTTAAAGTGATTTTCATGCTTCCAGGGGCCCGGGAAGTGAATTAAATACCATTTGGAGGCATTTAATGTTCAAGCAAAAAAAGGTGATTTTTGACAAAAGAGATAACACCCCCCCATTACGTCATGCTTCAGAAAGGTGAAAAATGGTCAGTTTTCAAATGTTTTATTTTTGAAGGTCAGTTCACATTTGTAGGTAGATCATCAGTTTAAGAGCTAAAATTAGCATGTTTAAAGTGATTTTCATGCTTCCAGGGGCCCTAAACACAAGATTTGTGGAACAGTTAAAAGTGCATGAAAATGGCCAATTTTCTCACTCTGAGGTCTAAAAAAGGGTTTCTTCACCCCGGGAAGTGAATTAAATACCATTTGGAGGCATTTAATGTTCAAGCAAAAACAGGTGATTTTTGACAAAAGAGATAACACCCCCCCCATTACGTCATGCTTCAAAAAGGTGAAAAATGGTCCGTTTTCAAATGTTTTATTTTTGAACGTCAGTTCACATTTGTAGGTAGATCATCAGTTTAAGAGCTAAAATTAGCATGTTTAAAGTGATTATCATGCTTCCAGGGGCCTGGGAAGTGAATTAAATACCATTTGGAGGCATTTAATGTTCAAGCAAAAACAGGTGATTTTTGACAAAAGAGATAACACCCCCCCATTACGTCATGCTTCAGAAAGGTGAAAAATGGTCCGTTTTCAAATGTTTTATTTTTGAACGTCAGTTCACATTTGTAGGTAGATCATCAGTTTAAGAGCTAAAATTAGCATGTTTAAAGTGATTTTCATGCTTCCAGGGCCCCTAAACACAATATTTGTGGAACAGTTAAACGTGCATGAAAATGGCCAATTTACTCACTCTGAGGTCTCAAAAAGGGTTTCTTCACCCCGGGAAGTGAATTAAATACAATTTGGAGGCATTTAATGTTCAAGCAAAAACAGGTGATTTTTGACAAAAGAGATAACACCCCCCCATTACGTCATGCTTCAGAAAGGTGAAAAATGGTCCGTTTTCAAATGTATTATTTTTGAACGTCAGTTCACATTTGTAGGTAGATCATCAGTTTAAGAGCTAAAATTAGCATGTTTAAAGTGATTATCATGCTTCCAGGGGCCTGGGAAGTGAATTAAATACCATTTGGAGGCATTTAATGTTCAAGCAAAAACAGGTGATTTTTGACAAAAGAGATAACACCCCCCCATTACGTCATGCTTCAGAAAGGTGAAAAATGGTCCGTTTTCAAATGTTTTATTTTTGAACGTCAGTTCACATTTGTAGGTAGATCATCAGTTTAAGAGCTAAAATTAGCATGTTTAAAGTGATTTTCATGCTTCCAGGGGCCCTAAACACAAGATTTGTGGAACAGTTAAAAGTGCATGAAAATGGCCAATTTTCTCACTCTGAGGTCTAAAAAAGGGTTTCTTCACCCCGGGAAGTGAATTAAATACCATTTGGAGGCATTTAATGTTCAAGCAAAAACAGGTGATTTTTGACAAAAGAGATAACACCCCCCCCCATTACGTCATGCTTCAAAAAGGTGAAAAATGGTCCGTTTTCAAATGTTTTATTTTTGAACGTCAGTTCACATTTGTAGGTAGATCATCAGTTTAAGAGCTAAAATTAGCATGTTTAAAGTGATTATCATGCTTCCAGGGGCCTGGGAAGTGAATTAAATACCATTTGGAGGCATTTAATGTTCAAGCAAAAACAGGTGATTTTTGACAAAAGAGATAACACCCCCCCATTACGTCATGCTTCAGAAAGGTGAAAAATGGTCCGTTTTCAAATGTTTTATTTTTGAACGTCAGTTCACATTTGTAGGTAGATCATCAGTTTAAGAGCTAAAATTAGCATGTTTAAAGTGATTTTCATGCTTCCAGGGGCACGGTAAGTGAATTAAATACCATTTGGAGGCATTTAATGTTCAAGAAAAAACAGGTGATTTTTGACAAAAGAGATAACACCCCCCATTACGTCATGCTTCAGAAAGGTGAAAAATGGTCAGTTTTCAAATGTTTTATTTTTGAAGGTCAGTTCACATTTGTAGGTAGATCATCAGTTTAAGAGCTAAAATTAGCATGTTTAAAGTGATTTTCATGCTTCCAGGGGCCCTAAACACAAGATTTGTGGAACAGTTAAAAGTGCATGAAAATGGCCAATTTTCTCACTCTGAGGTCTAAAAAAGGGTTTCTTCACCCCGGGAAGTGAATTAAATACCATTTGGAGGCATTTAATGTTCAAGCAAAAACAGGTGATTTTTGACAAAAGAGATAACACCCCCCCCATTACGTCATGCTTCAAAAAGGTGAAAAATGGTCCGTTTTCAAATGTTTTATTTTTGAACGTCAGTTCACATTTGTAGGTAGATCATCAGTTTAAGAGCTAAAATTAGCATGTTTAAAGTGATTATCATGCTTCCAGGGGCCTGGGAAGTGAATTAAATACCATTTGGAGGCATTTAATGTTCAAGCAAAAACAGGTGATTTTTGACAAAAGAGATAACACCCCCCCATTACGTCATGCTTCAGAAAGGTGAAAAATGGTCCGTTTTCAAATGTTTTATTTTTGAACGTCAGTTCACATTTGTAGGTAGATCATCAGTTTAAGAGCTAAAATTAGCATGTTTAAAGTGATTTTCATGCTTCCAGGGCCCCTAAACACAATATTTGTGGAACAGTTAAACGTGCATGAAAATGGCCAATTTACTCACTCTGAGGTCTCAAAAAGGGTTTCTTCACCCCGGGAAGTGAATTAAATACAATTTGGAGGCATTTAATGTTCAAGCAAAAACAGGTGATTTTTGACAAAAGAGATAACACCCCCCCATTACGTCATGCTTCAGAAAGGTGAAAAATGGTCCGTTTTCAAATGTATTATTTTTGAACGTCAGTTCACATTTGTAGGTAGATCATCAGTTTAAGAGCTAAAATTAGCATGTTTAAAGTGATTATCATGCTTCCAGGGGCCTGGGAAGTGAATTAAATACCATTTGGAGGCATTTAATGTTCAAGCAAAAACAGGTGATTTTTGACAAAAGAGATAACACCCCCCCATTACGTCATGCTTCAGAAAGGTGAAAAATGGTCCGTTTTCAAATGTTTTATTTTTGAACGTCAGTTCACATTTGTAGGTAGATCATCAGTTTAAGAGCTAAAATTAGCATGTTTAAAGTGATTTTCATGCTTCCAGGGGCCCTAAACACAAGATTTGTGGAACAGTTAAAAGTGCATGAAAATGGCCAATTTTCTCACTCTGAGGTCTAAAAAAGGGTTTCTTCACCCCGGGAAGTGAATTAAATACCATTTGGAGGCATTTAATGTTCAAGCAAAAACAGGTGATTTTTGACAAAAGAGATAACACCCCCCCCCCATTACGTCATGCTTCAAAAAGGTGAAAAATGGTCCGTTTTCAAATGTTTTATTTTTGAACGTCAGTTCACATTTGTAGGTAGATCATCAGTTTAAGAGCTAAAATTAGCATGTTTAAAGTGATTATCATGCTTCCAGGGGCCTGGGAAGTGAATTAAATACCATTTGGAGGCATTTAATGTTCAAGCAAAAACAGGTGATTTTTGACAAAAGAGATAACACCCCCCCATTACGTCATGCTTCAGAAAGGTGAAAAATGGTCCGTTTTCAAATGTTTTATTTTTGAACGTCAGTTCACATTTGTAGGTAGATCATCAGTTTAAGAGCTAAAATTAGCATGTTTAAAGTGATTTTCATGCTTCCAGGGCCCCTAAACACAATATTTGTGGAACAGTTAAACGTGCATGAAAATGGCCAATTTACTCACTCTGAGGTCTCAAAAAGGGTTTCTTCACCCCGGGAAGTGAATTAAATACAATTTGGAGGCATTTAATGTTCAAGCAAAAACAGGTGATTTTTGACAAAAGAGATAACACCCCCCCATTACGTCATGCTTCAGAAAGGTGAAAAATGGTCCGTTTTCAAATGTATTATTTTTGAACGTCAGTTCACATTTGTAGGTAGATCATCAGTTTAAGAGCTAAAATTAGCATGTTTAAAGTGATTATCATGCTTCCTGGGGCCTGGGAAGTGAATTAAATACCATTTGGAGGCATTTAATGTTCAAGCAAAAACAGGTGATTTTTGACAAAAGAGATAACACCCCCCCATTACGTCATGCTTCAGAAAGGTGAAAAATGGTCCGTTTTCAAATGTTTTATTTTTGAACGTCAGTTCACATTTGTAGGTAGATCATCAGTTTAAGAGCTAAAATTAGCATGTTTAAAGTGATTTTCATGCTTCCAGGGCCCCTAAACACAAGATTTGTGGAACAGTTAAAAGTGCATGAAAATGGCCAATTTACTCACTCTGAGGTCTCAAAAAGGGTTTCTTCACCCCGGGAAGTGAATTAAATACAATTTGGAGGCATTTAATGTTCAAGCAAAAACAGGTGATTTTTGACAAAAGAGATAACACCCCCCCATTACGTCATGCTTCAGAAAGGTGAAAAATGGTCCGTTTTCAAATGTATTATTTTTGAACGTCAGTTCACATTTGTAGGTAGATCATCAGTTTAAGAGCTAAAATTAGCATGTTTAAAGTGATTTTCATGCTTCCAGGGGCCCGGGAAGTGAATTAAATACCATTTGGAGGCATTTAATGTTCAAGCAAAAAAAGGTGATTTTTGACAAAAGAGATAACACCCCCCCATTACGTCATGCTTCAGAAAGGTGAAAAATGGTCAGTTTTCAAATGTTTTATTTTTGAAGGTCAGTTCACATTTGTAGGTAGATCATCAGTTTAAGAGCTAAAATTAGCATGTTTAAAGTGATTTTCATGCTTCCAGGGGCCCTAAACACAAGATTTGTGGAACAGTTAAAAGTGCATGAAAATGGCCAATTTTCTCACTCTGAGGTCTAAAAAAGGGTTTCTTCACCCCGGGAAGTGAATTAAATACCATTTGGAGGCATTTAATGTTCAAGCAAAAACAGGTGATTTTTGACAAAAGAGATAACACCCCCCCCATTACGTCATGCTTCAAAAAGGTGAAAAATGGTCCGTTTTCAAATGTTTTATTTTTGAACGTCAGTTCACATTTGTAGGTAGATCATCAGTTTAAGAGCTAAAATTAGCATGTTTAAAGTGATTATCATGCTTCCAGGGGCCTGGGAAGTGAATTAAATACCATTTGGAGGCATTTAATGTTCAAGCAAAAACAGGTGATTTTTGACAAAAGAGATAACACCCCCCCATTACGTCATGCTTCAGAAAGGTGAAAAATGGTCCGTTTTCAAATGTTTTATTTTTGAACGTCAGTTCACATTTGTAGGTAGATCATCAGTTTAAGAGCTAAAATTAGCATGTTTAAAGTGATTTTCATGCTTCCAGGGCCCCTAAACACAATATTTGTGGAACAGTTAAACGTGCATGAAAATGGCCAATTTACTCACTCTGAGGTCTCAAAAAGGGTTTCTTCACCCCGGGAAGTGAATTAAATACAATTTGGAGGCATTTAATGTTCAAGCAAAAACAGGTGATTTTTGACAAAAGAGATAACACCCCCCCATTACGTCATGCTTCAGAAAGGTGAAAAATGGTCCGTTTTCAAATGTATTATTTTTGAACGTCAGTTCACATTTGTAGGTAGATCATCAGTTTAAGAGCTAAAATTAGCATGTTTAAAGTGATTATCATGCTTCCAGGGGCCTGGGAAGTGAATTAAATACCATTTGGAGGCATTTAATGTTCAAGCAAAAACAGGTGATTTTTGACAAAAGAGATAACACCCCCCCATTACGTCATGCTTCAGAAAGGTGAAAAATGGTCCGTTTTCAAATGTTTTATTTTTGAACGTCAGTTCACATTTGTAGGTAGATCATCAGTTTAAGAGCTAAAATTAGCATGTTTAAAGTGATTTTCATGCTTCCAGGGGCCCTAAACACAAGATTTGTGGAACAGTTAAAAGTGCATGAAAATGGCCAATTTTCTCACTCTGAGGTCTAAAAAAGGGTTTCTTCACCCCGGGAAGTGAATTAAATACCATTTGGAGGCATTTAATGTTCAAGCAAAAACAGGTGATTTTTGACAAAAGAGATAACACCCCCCCCCATTACGTCATGCTTCAAAAAGGTGAAAAATGGTCCGTTTTCAAATGTTTTATTTTTGAACGTCAGTTCACATTTGTAGGTAGATCATCAGTTTAAGAGCTAAAATTAGCATGTTTAAAGTGATTATCATGCTTCCAGGGGCCTGGGAAGTGAATTAAATACCATTTGGAGGCATTTAATGTTCAAGCAAAAACAGGTGATTTTTGACAAAAGAGATAACACCCCCCCATTACGTCATGCTTCAGAAAGGTGAAAAATGGTCCGTTTTCAAATGTTTTATTTTTGAACGTCAGTTCACATTTGTAGGTAGATCATCAGTTTAAGAGCTAAAATTTGCATGTTTAAAGTGATTTTCATGCTTCCAGGGCCCCTAAACACAATATTTGTGGAACAGTTAAACGTGCATGAAAATGGCCAATTTACTCACTCTGAGGTCTCAAAAAGGGTTTCTTCACCCCGGGAAGTGAATTAAATACAATTTGGAGGCATTTAATGTTCAAGCAAAAACAGGTGATTTTTGACAAAAGAGATAACACCCCCCCATTACGTCATGCTTCAGAAAGGTGAAAAATGGTCCGTTTTCAAATGTATTATTTTTGAACGTCAGTTCACATTTGTAGGTAGATCATCAGTTTAAGAGCTAAAATTAGCATGTTTAAAGTGATTATCATGCTTCCAGGGGCCTGGGAAGTGAATTAAATACCATTTGGAGGCATTTAATGTTCAAGCAAAAACAGGTGATTTTTGACAAAAGAGATAACACCCCCCCATTACGTCATGCTTCAGAAAGGTGAAAAATGGTCCGTTTTCAAATGTTTTATTTTTGAACATCAGTTCACATTTGTAGGTAGATCATCAGTTTAAGAGCTAAAATTAGCATGTTTAAAGTGATTTTCATGCTTCCAGGGCCCCTAAACACAAGATTTGTGGAACAGTTAAAAGTGCATGAAAATGGCCAATTTACTCACTCTGAGGTCTCAAAAAGGGTTTCTTCACCCCGGGAAGTGAATTAAATACAATTTGGAGGCATTTAATGTTCAAGCAAAAACAGGTGATTTTTGACAAAAGAGATAACACCCCCCCATTACGTCATGCTTCAGAAAGGTGAAAAATGGTCCGTTTTCAAATGTATTATTTTTGAACGTCAGTTCACATTTGTAGGTAGATCATCAGTTTAAGAGCTAAAATTAGCATGTTTAAAGTGATTTTCATGCTTCCAGGGGCCCGGGAAGTGAATTAAATACCATTTGGAGGCATTTAATGTTCAAGCAAAAAAAGGTGATTTTTGACAAAAGAGATAACACCCCCCCATTACGTCATGCTTCAGAAAGGTGAAAAATGGTCCGTTTTCAAATGTTTTATTTTTGAACGTCAGTTCACATTTGTAGGTAGATCATCAGTTTAAGAGCTAAAATTAGCATGTTTAAAGTGATTTTCATGCTTCCAGGGGCCCGGGAAGTGAATTAAATACCATTTGGAGGCATTTAATGTTCAAGCAAAAAAAGGTGATTTTTGACAAAAGAGATAACACCCCCCCATTACGTCATGCTTCAGAAAGGTGAAAAATGGTCCGTTTTCAAATGTTTTATTTTTGAACGTCAGTTCACATTTGTAGGTAGATCATCAGTTTAAGAGCTAAAATTAGCATGTTTAAAGTGATTTTCATGCTTCCAGGGGCACGGTAAGTGAATTAAATACCATTTGGAGGCATTTAATGTTCAAGAAAAAACAGGTGATTTTTGACAAAAGAGATAACACCCCCCATTACGTCATGCTTCAGAAAGGTGAAAAATGGTCAGTTTTCAAATGTTTTATTTTTGAAGGTCAGTTCACATTTGTAGGTAGATCATCAGTTTAAGAGCTAAAATTAGCATGTTTAAAGTGATTTTCATGCTTCCAGGGGCCCTAAACACAAGATTTGTGGAACAGTTAAAAGTGCATGAAAATGGCCAATTTTCTCACTCTGAGGTCTAAAAAAGGGTTTCTTCACCCCGGGAAGTGAATTAAATACCATTTGGAGGCATTTAATGTTCAAGCAAAAACAGGTGATTTTTGACAAAAGAGATAACACCCCCCCCATTACGTCATGCTTCAGAAAGGTGAAAAATGGTCCGTTTTCAAATGTTTTATTTTTGAACGTCAGTTCACATTTGTAGGTAGATCATCAGTTTAAGAGCTAAAATTAGCATGTTTAAAGTGATTATCATGCTTCCAGGGGCCTGGGAAGTGAATTAAATACCATTTGGAGGCATTTAATGTTCAAGCAAAAACAGGTGATTTTTGACAAAAGAGATAACACCCCCCCATTACGTCATGCTTCAGAAAGGTGAAAAATGGTCCGTTTTCAAATGTTTTATTTTTGAACGTCAGTTCACATTTGTAGGTAGATCATCAGTTTAAGAGCTAAAATTAGCATGTTTAAAGTGATTTTCATGCTTCCAGGGCCCCTAAACACAAGATTTGTGGAACGGTTAAAAGTGCATGAAAATGGCCAATTTACTCACTCTGAGGTCTCAAAAGGGGTTTCTTCACCCCGGGAAGTGAATTAAATACAATTTGGAGGCATTTAATGTTCAAGCAAAAACAGGTGATTTTTGACAAAAGAGATAACACCCCCCCATTACGTCATGCTTCAGAAAGGTGAAAAATGGTCCGTTTTCAAATGTTTTATTTTTGAACGTCAGTTCACATTTGTAGGTAGATCATCAGTTTAAGAGCTAAAATTAGCATGTTTAAAGTGATTTTCATGCTTCCAGGGCCCCTAAACACAAGATTTGTGGAACAGTTAAAAGTGCATGAAAATGGCCAATTTACTCACTCTGAGGTCTCAAAAAGGGTTTCTTCACCCCGGGAAGTGAATTAAATACAATTTGGAGGCATTTAATGTTCAAGCAAAAACAGGTGATTTTTGACAAAAGAGATAACACCCCCCCATTACGTCATGCTTCAGAAAGGTGAAAAATGGTCCTTTTTTCAAATGTATTATTTTTGAACGTCAGTTCACATTTGTAGGTAGATCATCAGTTTAAGAGCTAAAATTAGCATGTTTAAAGTGATTATCATGCTTCCAGGGGCCTGGGAAGTGAATTAAATACCATTTGGAGGCATTTAATGTTCAAGCAAAAACAGGTGATTTTTGACAAAAGAGATAACACCCCCCCATTACGTCATGCTTCAGAAAGGTGAAAAATGGTCCGTTTTCAAATGTTTTATTTTTGAACGTCAGTTCACATTTGTAGGTAGATCATCAGTTTAAGAGCTAAAATTAGCATGTTTAAAGTGATTTTCATGCTTCCAGGGCCCCTAAACACAAGATTTGTGGAACAGTTAAAAGTGCATGAAAATGGCCAATTTACTCACTCTGAGGTCTCAAAAAGGGTTTCTTCACCCCGGGAAGTGAATTAAATACAATTTGGAGGCATTTAATGTTCAAGCAAAAACAGGTGATTTTTGACAAAAGAGATAACACCCCCCCATTACGTCATGCTTCAGAAAGGTGAAAAATGGTCCGTTTTCAAATGTATTATTTTTGAACGTCAGTTCACATTTGTAGGTAGATCATCAGTTTAAGAGCTAAAATTAGCATGTTTAAAGTGATTTTCATGCTTCCAGGGGCCCGGGAAGTGAATTAAATACCATTTGGAGGCATTTAATGTTCAAGCAAAAAAAGGTGATTTTTGACAAAAGAGATAACACCCCCCCATTACGTCATGCTTCAGAAAGGTGAAAAATGGTCCGTTTTCAAATGTTTTATTTTTGAACGTCAGTTCACATTTGTAGGTAGATCATCAGTTTAAGAGCTAAAATTAGCATGTTTAAAGTGATTTTCATGCTTCCAGGGGCCCGGGAAGTGAATTAAATACCATTTGGAGGCATTTAATGTTCAAGCAAAAAAAGGTGATTTTTGACAAAAGAGATAACACCCCCCCATTACGTCATGCTTCAGAAAGGTGAAAAATGGTCCGTTTTCAAATGTTTTATTTTTGAACGTCAGTTCACATTTGTAGGTAGATCATCAGTTTAAGAGCTAAAATTAGCATGTTTAAAGTGATTTTCATGCTTCCAGGGGCACGGTAAGTGAATTAAATACCATTTGGAGGCATTTAATGTTCAAGAAAAAACAGGTGATTTTTGACAAAAGAGATAACACCCCCCATTACGTCATGCTTCAGAAAGGTGAAAAATGGTCAGTTTTCAAATGTTTTATTTTTGAAGGTCAGTTCACATTTGTAGGTAGATCATCAGTTTAAGAGCTAAAATTAGCATGTTTAAAGTGATTTTCATGCTTCCAGGGGCCCTAAACACAAGATTTGTGGAACAGTTAAAAGTGCATGAAAATGGCCAATTTTCTCACTCTGAGGTCTAAAAAAGGGTTTCTTCACCCCGGGAAGTGAATTAAATACCATTTGGAGGCATTTAATGTTCAAGCAAAAACAGGTGATTTTTGACAAAAGAGATAACACCCCCCCCATTACGTCATGCTTCAGAAAGGTGAAAAATGGTCCGTTTTCAAATGTTTTATTTTTGAACGTCAGTTCACATTTGTAGGTAGATCATCAGTTTAAGAGCTAAAATTAGCATGTTTAAAGTGATTATCATGCTTCCAGGGGCCTGGGAAGTGAATTAAATACCATTTGGAGGCATTTAATGTTCAAGCAAAAACATGTGATTTTTGACAAAAGAGATAACACCCCCCCATTACGTCATGCTTCAGAAAGGTGAAAAATGGTCCGTTTTCAAATGTTTTATTTTTGAACGTCAGTTCACATTTGTAGGTAGATCATCAGTTTAAGAGCTAAAATTAGCATGTTTAAAGTGATTTTCATGCTTCCAGGGCCCCTAAACACAAGATTTGTGGAACGGTTAAAAGTGCATGAAAATGGCCAATTTACTCACTCTGAGGTCTCAAAAGGGGTTTCTTCACCCCGGGAAGTGAATTAAATACAATTTGGAGGCATTTAATGTTCAAGCAAAAACAGGTGATTTTTGACAAAAGAGATAACACCCCCCCATTACGTCATGCTTCAGAAAGGTGAAAAATGGTCCGTTTTCAAATGTTTTATTTTTGAACGTCAGTTCACATTTGTAGGTAGATCATCAGTTTAAGAGCTAAAATTAGCATGTTTAAAGTGATTTTCATGCTTCCAGGGCCCCTAAACACAAGATTTGTGGAACAGTTAAAAGTGCATGAAAATGGCCAATTTACTCACTCTGAGGTCTCAAAAAGGGTTTCTTCACCCCGGGAAGTGAATTAAATACAATTTGGAGGCATTTAATGTTCAAGCAAAAACAGGTGATTTTTGACAAAAGAGATAACACCCCCCCATTACGTCATGCTTCAGAAAGGTGAAAAATGGTCCGTTTTCAAATGTATTATTTTTGAACGTCAGTTCACATTTGTAGGTAGATCATCAGTTTAAGAGCTAAAATTAGCATGTTTAAAGTGATTTTCATGCTTCCAGGGGCCCGGGAAGTGAATTAAATACCATTTGGAGGCATTTAACGTTCAAGCACAAAAAGGTGATTTTTGACAAAAGAGATAACACCCCCCCATTACGTCATGCTTCAGAAAGGTGAAAAATGGTCCGTTTTCAAATGTTTTATTTTTGAACGTCAGTTCACATTTGTAGGTAGATCATCAGTTTAAGAGCTAAAATTAGCATGTTTAAAGTGATTTTCATGCTTCCAGGGGCCCGAGAAGTGAATTAAATACCATTTGGAGGCATTTAATGTTCAAGCAAAAAAAGGTGATTTTTGACAAAAGAGATAACACCCCCCCATTACGTCATGCTTCAGAAAGGTGAAAAATGGTCCGTTTTCAAATGTTTTATTTTTGAACGTCAGTTCACATTTGTAGGTAGATCATCAGTTTAAGAGCTAAAATTAGCATGTTTAAAGTGATTTTCATGCTTCCAGGGGCACGGTAAGTGAATTAAATACCATTTGGAGGCATTTAATGTTCAAGAAAAAACAGGTGATTTTTGACAAAAGAGATAACACCCCCCATTACGTCATGCTTCAGAAAGGTGAAAAATGGTCAGTTTTCAAATGTTTTATTTTTGATGGTCAGTTCACATTTGTAGGTAGATCATCAGTTTAAGAGCTAAAATTAGCATGTTTAAAGTGATTTTCATGCTTCCAGGGGCCCTAAACACAAGATTTGTGGAACAGTTAAAAGTGCATGAAAATGGCCAATTTTCTCACTCTGAGGTCTAAAAAAGGGTTTCTTCACCCCGGGAAGTGAATTAAATACCATTTGGAGGCATTTAATGTTCAAGCAAAAACAGGTGATTTTTGACAAAAGAGATAACACCCCCCCCATTATGTCATGCTTCAGAAAGGTGAAAAATGGTCCGTTTTCAAATGTTTTATTTTTGAACGTCAGTTCACATTTGTAGGTAGATCATCAGTTTAAGAGCTAAAATTAGCATGTTTAAAGTGATTATCATGCTTCCAGGGGCCTGGGAAGTGAATTAAATACCATTTGGAGGCATTTAATGTTCAAGCAAAAACAGGTGATTTTTGACAAAAGAGATAACACCCCCCCATTACGTCATGCTTCAGAAAGGTGAAAAATGGTCCGTTTTCAAATGTTTTATTTTTGAACGTCAGTTCACATTTGTAGGTAGATCATCAGTTTAAGAGCTAAAATTAGCATGTTTAAAGTGATTTTCATGCTTCCAGGGCCCCTAAACACAATATTTGTGGAACAGTTAAACGTGCATGAAAATGGCCAATTTACTCACTCTGAGGTCTCAAAAAGGGTTTCTTCACCCCGGGAAGTGAATTAAATACAATTTGGAGGCATTTAATGTTCAAGCAAAAACAGGTGATTTTTGACAAAAGAGATAACACCCCCCCATTACGTCATGCTTCAGAAAGGTGAAAAATGGTCCGTTTTCAAATGTATTATTTTTGAACGTCAGTTCACATTTGTAGGTAGATCATCAGTTTAAGAGCTAAAATTAGCATGTTTAAAGTGATTATCATGCTTCCAGGGGCCTGGGAAGTGAATTAAATACCATTTGGAGGCATTTAATGTTCAAGCAAAAACAGGTGATTTTTGACAAAAGAGATAACACCCCCCCATTACGTCATGCTTCAGAAAGGTGAAAAATGGTCCGTTTTCAAATGTTTTATTTTTGAACGTCAGTTCACATTTGTAGGTAGATCATCAGTTTAAGAGCTAAAATTAGCATGTTTAAAGTGATTTTCATGCTTCCAGGGCCCCTAAACACAAGATTTGTGGAACAGTTAAAAGTGCATGAAATGGCCAATTTACTCACTCTGAGGTCTCAAAAAGGGTTTCTTCACCCCGTGAAGTGAATTAAATACAATTTGGAGGCATTTAATGTTCAAGCAAAAACAGGTGATTTTTGACAAAAGAGATAACACCCCCCCATTACGTCATGCTTCAGAAAGGTGAAAAATGGTCCGTTTTCAAATGTATTATTTTTGAACGTCAGTTCACATTTGTAGGTAGATCATCAGTTTAAGAGCTAAAATTAGCATGTTTAAAGTGATTTTCATGCTTCCAGGGGCCCGGGAAGTGAATTAAATACCATTTGGAGGCATTTAATGTTCAAGCAAAAAAAGGTGATTTTTGACAAAAGAGATAACACCCCCCCATTACGTCATGCTTCAGAAAGGTGAAAAATGGTCCGTTTTCAAATGTTTTATTTTTGAACGTCAGTTCACATTTGTAGGTAGATCATCAGTTTAAGAGCTAAAATTAGCATGTTTAAAGTGATTTTCATGCTTCCAGGGGCCCGGGAAGTGAATTAAATACCATTTGGAGGCATTTAATGTTCAAGCAAAAAAAGGTGATTTTTGACAAAAGAGATAACACCCCCCCATTACGTCATGCTTCAGAAAGGTGAAAAATGGTCCGTTTTCAAATGTTTTATTTTTGAACGTCAGTTCACATTTGTAGGTAGATCATCAGTTTAAGAGCTAAAATTAGCATGTTTAAAGTGATTTTCATGCTTCCAGGGCCCCTAAACACAATATTTGTGGAACAGTTAAACGTGCATGAAAATGGCCAATTTACTCACTCTGAGGTCTCAAAAAGGGTTTCTTCACCCCGGGAAGTGAATTAAATACAATTTGGAGGCATTTAATGTTCAAGCAAAAACAGGTGATTTTTGACAAAAGAGATAACACCCCCCCATTACGTCATGCTTCAGAAAGGTGAAAAATGGTCCGTTTTCAAATGTATTATTTTTGAACGTCAGTTCACATTTGTAGGTAGATCATCAGTTTAAGAGCTAAAATTAGCATGTTTAAAGTGATTATCATGCTTCCAGGGGCCTGGGAAGTGAATTAAATACCATTTGGAGGCATTTAATGTTCAAGCAAAAACAGGTGATTTTTGACAAAAGAGATAACACCCCCCATTACGTCATGCTTCAGAAAGGTGAAAAATGGTCCGTTTTCAAATGTTTTATTTTTGAACGTCAGTTCACATTTGTAGGTAGATCATCAGTTTAAGAGCTAAAATTAGCATGTTTAAAGTGATTTTCATGCTTCCAGGGGCCCGGGAAGTGAATTAAATACCATTTGAAGGCATTTAATGTTCAAGCAAAAAAAGGTGATTTTTGACAAAAGAGATAACACCCCCCCATTACGTCATGCTTCAGAAAGGTGAAAAATGGTCCGTTTTCAAATGTTTTATTTTTGAACGTCAGTTCACATTTGTAGGTAGATCATCAGTTTAAGAGCTAAAATTAGCATGTTTAAAGTGATTTTCATGCTTCCAGGGGCCCTAAACACAAGATTTGTGGAACAGTTAAAAGTGCATGAAAATGGCCAATTTACTCACTCTGAGGTCTCAAAAAGGGTTTCTTCACCCCGGGAAGTGAATTAAATACAATTTGGAGGCATTTAATGTTCAAGCAAAAACAGGTGATTTTTGACAAAAGAGATAACACCCCCCATTACGTCATGCTTCAGAAAGGTGAAAAATGGTCCGTTTTCAAATGTATTATTTTTGAACGTCAGTTCACATTTGTAGGTAGATCATCAGTTTAAGAGCTAAAATTAGCATGTTTAAAGTGATTTTCATGCTTCCAGGGGCCCGGGAAGTGAATTAAATACCATTTGGAGGCATTTAATGTTCAAGCAAAAAAAGGTGATTTTTGACAAAAGAGATAACACCCCCCCATTACGTCATGCTTCAGAAAGGTGAAAAATGGTCCGTTTTCAAATGTTTTATTTTTGAACGTCAGTTCACATTTGTAGGTAGATCATCAGTTTAAGAGCTAAAATTAGCATGTTTAAAGTGATTTTCATGCTTCCAGGGGCCCGGGAAGTGAATTAAATACCATTTGGAGGCATTTAACGTTCAAGCACAAAAAGGTGATTTTTGACAAAAGAGATAACACCCCCCCATTACGTCATGCTTCAGAAAGGTGAAAAATGGTCCGTTTTCAAATGTTTTATTTTTGAACGTCAGTTCACATTTGTAGGTAGATCATCAGTTTAAGAGCTAAAATTAGCATGTTTAAAGTGATTTTCATGCTTCCAGGGGCCCGGGAAGTGAATTAAATACCATTTGGAGGCATTTAATGTTCAAGCAAAAACAGGTGATTTTTGACAAAAGAGATAACACCCCCCATTACGTCATGCTTCAGAAAGGTGAAAAATGGTCCGTTTTCAAATGTATTATTTTTGAACGTCAGTTCACATTTGTAGGTAGATCATCAGTTTAAGAGCTAAAATTAGCATGTTTAAAGTGATTTTCATGCTTCCAGGGGCCCGGGAAGTGAATTAAATACCATTTGGAGGCATTTAATGTTCAAGCAAAAAAAGGTGATTTTTGACAAAAGAGATAACACCCCCCCATTACGTCATGCTTCAGAAAGGTGAAAAATGGTCCGTTTTCAAATGTTTTATTTTTGAACGTCAGTTCACATTTGTAGGTAGATCATCAGTTTAAGAGCTAAAATTAGCATGTTTAAAGTGATTTTCATGCTTCCAGGGGCCCGGGAAGTGAATTAAATACCATTTGGAGGCATTTAACGTTCAAGCACAAAAAGGTGATTTTTGACAAAAGAGATAACACCCCCCCATTACGTCATGCTTCAGAAAGGTGAAAAATGGTCCGTTTTCAAATGTTTTATTTTTGAACGTCAGTTCACATTTGTAGGTAGATCATCAGTTTAAGAGCTAAAATTAGCATGTTTAAAGTGATTTTCATGCTTCCAGGGGCCCGGGAAGTGAATTAAATACCATTTGGAGGCATTTAATGTTCAAGCAAAAAAAGGTGATTTTTGACAAAAGAGATAACACCCCCCCATTACGTCATGCTTCAGAAAGGTGAAAAATGGTCCGTTTTCAAATGTTTTATTTTTGAACGTCAGTTCACATTTGTAGGTAGATCATCAGTTTAAGAGCTAAAATTAGCATGTTTAAAGTGATTTTCATGCTTCCAGGGGCCCGGGAAGTGAATTAAATACCATTTGGAGGCATTTAACGTTCAAGCACAAAAAGGTGATTTTTGACAAAAGAGATAACACCCCCCCATTACGTCATGCTTCAGAAAGGTGAAAAATGGTCCGTTTTCAAATGTTTTATTTTTGAACGTCAGTTCACATTTGTAGGTAGATCATCAGTTTAAGAGCTAAAATTAGCATGTTTAAAGTGATTTTCATGCTTCCAGGGGCCCGAGAAGTGAATTAAATACCATTTGGAGGCATTTAATGTTCAAGCAAAAAAAGGTGATTTTTGACAAAAGAGATAACACCCCCCCATTACGTCATGCTTCAGAAAGGTGAAAAATGGTCCGTTTTCAAATGTTTTATTTTTGAACGTCAGTTCACATTTGTAGGTAGATCATCAGTTTAAGAGCTAAAATTAGCATGTTTAAAGTGATTTTCATGCTTCCAGGGGCACGGTAAGTGAATTAAATACCATTTGGAGGCATTTAATGTTCAAGAAAAAACAGGTGATTTTTGACAAAAGAGATAACACCCCCCATTACGTCATGCTTCAGAAAGGTGAAAAATGGTCAGTTTTCAAATGTTTTATTTTTGATGGTCAGTTCACATTTGTAGGTAGATCATCAGTTTAAGAGCTAAAATTAGCATGTTTAAAGTGATTTTCATGCTTCCAGGGGCCCTAAACACAAGATTTGTGGAACAGTTAAAAGTGCATGAAAATGGCCAATTTTCTCACTCTGAGGTCTAAAAAAGGGTTTCTTCACCCCGGGAAGTGAATTAAATACCATTTGGAGGCATTTAATGTTCAAGCAAAAACAGGTGATTTTTGACAAAAGAGATAACACCCCCCCCATTATGTCATGCTTCAGAAAGGTGAAAAATGGTCCGTTTTCAAATGTTTTATTTTTGAACGTCAGTTCACATTTGTAGGTAGATCATCAGTTTAAGAGCTAAAATTAGCATGTTTAAAGTGATTATCATGCTTCCAGGGGCCTGGGAAGTGAATTAAATACCATTTGGAGGCATTTAATGTTCAAGCAAAAACAGGTGATTTTTGACAAAAGAGATAACACCCCCCCATTACGTCATGCTTCAGAAAGGTGAAAAATGGTCCGTTTTCAAATGTTTTATTTTTGAACGTCAGTTCACATTTGTAGGTAGATCATCAGTTTAAGAGCTAAAATTAGCATGTTTAAAGTGATTTTCATGCTTCCAGGGCCCCTAAACACAATATTTGTGGAACAGTTAAACGTGCATGAAAATGGCCAATTTACTCACTCTGAGGTCTCAAAAAGGGTTTCTTCACCCCGGGAAGTGAATTAAATACAATTTGGAGGCATTTAATGTTCAAGCAAAAACAGGTGATTTTTGACAAAAGAGATAACACCCCCCCATTACGTCATGCTTCAGAAAGGTGAAAAATGGTCCGTTTTCAAATGTATTATTTTTGAACGTCAGTTCACATTTGTAGGTAGATCATCAGTTTAAGAGCTAAAATTAGCATGTTTAAAGTGATTATCATGCTTCCAGGGGCCTGGGAAGTGAATTAAATACCATTTGGAGGCATTTAATGTTCAAGCAAAAACAGGTGATTTTTGACAAAAGAGATAACACCCCCCCATTACGTCATGCTTCAGAAAGGTGAAAAATGGTCCGTTTTCAAATGTTTTATTTTTGAACGTCAGTTCACATTTGTAGGTAGATCATCAGTTTAAGAGCTAAAATTAGCATGTTTAAAGTGATTTTCATGCTTCCAGGGCCCCTAAACACAAGATTTGTGGAACAGTTAAAAGTGCATGAAATGGCCAATTTACTCACTCTGAGGTCTCAAAAAGGGTTTCTTCACCCCGTGAAGTGAATTAAATACAATTTGGAGGCATTTAATGTTCAAGCAAAAACAGGTGATTTTTGACAAAAGAGATAACACCCCCCCATTACGTCATGCTTCAGAAAGGTGAAAAATGGTCCGTTTTCAAATGTATTATTTTTGAACGTCAGTTCACATTTGTAGGTAGATCATCAGTTTAAGAGCTAAAATTAGCATGTTTAAAGTGATTTTCATGCTTCCAGGGGCCCGGGAAGTGAATTAAATACCATTTGGAGGCATTTAATGTTCAAGCAAAAAAAGGTGATTTTTGACAAAAGAGATAACACCCCCCCATTACGTCATGCTTCAGAAAGGTGAAAAATGGTCCGTTTTCAAATGTTTTATTTTTGAACGTCAGTTCACATTTGTAGGTAGATCATCAGTTTAAGAGCTAAAATTAGCATGTTTAAAGTGATTTTCATGCTTCCAGGGGCCCGGGAAGTGAATTAAATACCATTTGGAGGCATTTAATGTTCAAGCAAAAAAAGGTGATTTTTGACAAAAGAGATAACACCCCCCCATTACGTCATGCTTCAGAAAGGTGAAAAATGGTCCGTTTTCAAATGTTTTATTTTTGAACGTCAGTTCACATTTGTAGGTAGATCATCAGTTTAAGAGCTAAAATTAGCATGTTTAAAGTGATTTTCATGCTTCCAGGGCCCCTAAACACAATATTTGTGGAACAGTTAAACGTGCATGAAAATGGCCAATTTACTCACTCTGAGGTCTGAAAAAGGGTTTCTTCACCCCGGGAAGTGAATTAAATACAATTTGGAGGCATTTAATGTTCAAGCAAAAACAGGTGATTTTTGACAAAAGAGAATAACACCCCTCCCATTACGGCAAGGCTTCAGAAAGGTGAAAAATGGTCCGTTTTCAATGTCTTAATTTTTGAACGTCAGTTCACATTTGTAGGTAGATCATCAGTTTAAGAGCTAAAATTAGCATGTTTAAAGTGATTATCATGCTTCCAGGGGCCTGGGAAGTGAATTAAATACCATTTGGAGGCATTTAATGTTCAAGCAAAAACAGGTGATTTTTGACAAAAGAGATAACACCCCCATTACGTCATGCTTCAGAAAGTGAAAATGGTCCGTTTTCAAAATGTTTTATTTTGAACGTCAGTTCACATTTGTAGGTAGATCATCAGTTTAAGAGCTAAAATTAGCATGTTTAAAGTGATTTTCATGCTTCCAGGGGCCCCGGGAAGTGAATTAAATACCATTTGAAGGCATTTAATGTTCAAGCAAAAAAGGTGATTTTTGACAAAAGAGATAACACCCCCCCCATTACGTCATGCTTCAGAAAGGTGAAAAATGGTCCGTTTTCAAATGTTTTATTTTTGAACGTCAGTTCACATTTGTAGGTAGATCATCAGTTTAAGAGCTAAAATTAGCATGTTTAAAGTGATTTTCATGCTTCCAGGGGCCCTAAACACAAGATTTGTGAACAGTTAAAAGTGCATGAAAATGGCCAATTTACTCACTCTGAGGTCTCAAAAAGGGTTTCTTCACCCCGGGAAGTGAATTAAATACAATTTGGAGGCATTTAATGTTCAAGCAAAAACAGGTGATTTTTGACAAAAGAGATAACACCCCCCATTACGTCATGCTTCAGAAAGGTGAAAAATGGTCCGTTTTCAAATGTATTATTTTTGAACGTCAGTTCACATTGTAGGTAGATCATCAGTTTAAGAGCTAAAATTAGCATGTTTAAAGTGATTTTCATGCTTCCAGGGGCCCGGGAAGTGAATTAAATACCATTTGGAGGCATTTAATGTTCAAGCAAAAAAAGGTGATTTTTGACAAAAGAGATAACACCCCCCCATTACGTCATGCTTCAGAAAGGTGAAAAATGGTCCGTTTTCAAATGTTTTATTTTTGAACGTCAGTTCACATTTGTAGGTAGATCATCAGTTTAAGAGCTAAAATTAGCATGTTTAAAGTGATTTCATGCTTCCAGGGCCCCTAAACACAAGATTTGTGGAACAGTTAAAGTGCATGAAATGGCCAATTTACTCACTCTGAGGTCTCAAAAAGGGTTTCTTCACCCGTGAAGTGAATTAAATACAATTTGGAGGCATTTAATGTTCAAGCAAAAACAGGTGATTTTTGACAAAAGAGATAACACCCCCCCCATTACGTCATGCTTCAGAAAGGTGAAAAATGGTCCGTTTTCAAATGTATTATTTTTGAACGTCAGTTCACATTTGTAGGTAGATCATCAGTTTAAGAGCTAAATTAGCATGTTTATAAGTGATTTTTCATGCTTCCAGGGGCCCGGGAAGTGAATTAAATACCATTTGGAGGCATTTAATGTTCAAGCAAAAAAAGGTGATTTTTGACAAAAGAGATAACACCCCCCCATTACGTCATGCTTCAGAAAGGTGAAAAATGGTCCGTTTCAAATGTTTTATTTTTGAACGTCAGTTCACATTTGTAGGTAGATCATCAGTTTAAGAGCTAAAATTAGCATGTTTAAAGTGATTTTCATGCTTCCAGGGGCCCGGGAAGTGAATTAAATACCATTTGGAGGCATTTAATGTTCAAGCAAAAAAAGGTGATTTTTGACAAAAGAGATAACACCCCCCCATTACGTCATGCTTCAGAAAGGTGAAAAATGGTCCGTTTTCAAATGTTTTATTTTTGAACGTCAGTTCACATTTGTAGGTAGATCATCAGTTTAAGAGCTAAAATTAGCATGTTTAAAGTGATTTTCATGCTTCCAGGGCCCCTAAACACAATATTTGTGGAACAGTTAAACGTGCATGAAAATGGCCAATTTACTCACTCTGAGGTCTCAAAAAGGGTTTCTTCACCCCGGGAAGTGAATTAAATACAATTTGGAGGCATTTAATGTTCAAGCAAAAACAGGTGATTTTTGACAAAAGAGATAACACCCCCCCATTACGTCATGCTTCAGAAAGGTGAAAAATGGTCCGTTTTCAAATGTATTATTTTTGAACGTCAGTTCACATTTGTAGGTAGATCATCAGTTTAAGAGCTAAAATTAGCATGTTTAAAGTGATTATCATGCTTCCAGGGGCCTGGGAAGTGAATTAAATACCATTTGGAGGCATTTAATGTTCAAGCAAAAACAGGTGATTTTTGACAAAAGAGATAACACCCCCCATTACGTCATGCTTCAGAAAGGTGAAAAATGGTCCGTTTTCAAATGTTTTATTTTTGAACGTCAGTTCACATTTGTAGGTAGATCATCAGTTTAAGAGCTAAAATTAGCATGTTTAAAGTGATTTTCATGCTTCCAGGGGCCCGGGAAGTGAATTAAATACCATTTGAAGGCATTTAATGTTCAAGCAAAAAAAGGTGATTTTTGACAAAAGAGATAACACCCCCCCATTACGTCATGCTTCAGAAAGGTGAAAAATGGTCCGTTTTCAAATGTTTTATTTTTGAACGTCAGTTCACATTTGTAGGTAGATCATCAGTTTAAGAGCTAAAATTAGCATGTTTAAAGTGATTTTCATGCTTCCAGGGGCCCTAAACACAAGATTTGTGGAACAGTTAAAAGTGCATGAAAATGGCCAATTTACTCACTCTGAGGTCTCAAAAAGGGTTTCTTCACCCCGGGAAGTGAATTAAATACAATTTGGAGGCATTTAATGTTCAAGCAAAAACAGGTGATTTTTGACAAAAGAGATAACACCCCCCATTACGTCATGCTTCAGAAAGGTGAAAAATGGTCCGTTTTCAAATGTATTATTTTTGAACGTCAGTTCACATTTGTAGGTAGATCATCAGTTTAAGAGCTAAAATTAGCATGTTTAAAGTGATTTTCATGCTTCCAGGGGCCCGGGAAGTGAATTAAATACCATTTGGAGGCATTTAATGTTCAAGCAAAAAAAGGTGATTTTTGACAAAAGAGATAACACCCCCCCATTACGTCATGCTTCAGAAAGGTGAAAAATGGTCCGTTTTCAAATGTTTTATTTTTGAACGTCAGTTCACATTTGTAGGTAGATCATCAGTTTAAGAGCTAAAATTAGCATGTTTAAAGTGATTTTCATGCTTCCAGGGGCCCGGGAAGTGAATTAAATACCATTTGGAGGCATTTAATGTTCAAGAAAAAACAGGTGATTTTTGACAAAAGAGATAACACCCACCATTACGTCATGCTTCAGAAAGGTGAAAAATGGTCAGTTTTCAAATGTTTTATTTTTGAAGGTCAGTTCACATTTGTAGGTAGATCATCAGTTTAAGAGCTAAAATTAGCATGTTTAAAGTGATTTTCATGCTTCCAGGGGCCCTAAACACAAGATTTGTGGAACAGTTAAAAGTGCATGAAAATGGCCAATTTTCTCACTCTGAGGTCTAAAAAAGGGTTTCTTCACCCCGGGAAGTGAATTAAATACCATTTGGAGGCATTTAATGTTCAAGCAAAAACAGGTGATTTTTGACAAAAGAGATAACACCCCCCCATTACGTCATGCTTCAGAAAGGTGAAAAATGGTCCGTTTTCAAATGTTTTATTTTTGAACGTCAGTTCACATTTGTAGGTAGATCATCAGTTTAAGAGCTAAAATTAGCATGTTTAAAGTGATTTTCATGCTTCCAGGGGCCCTAAACACAAGATTTGTGGAACAGTTAAAAGTGCATGAAAATGGCCAATTTACTCACTCTGAGGTCTCAAAAAGGGTTTCTTCACCCCGGGAAGTGAATTAAATACAATTTGGAGGCATTTAATGTTCAAGCAAAAACAGGTGATTTTTGACAAAAGAGATAACACCCCCCATTACGTCATGCTTCAGAAAGGTGAAAAATGGTCCGTTTTCAAATGTATTATTTTTGAACGTCAGTTCACATTTGTAGGTAGATCATCAGTTTAAGAGCTAAAATTAGCATGTTTAAAGTGATTTTCATGCTTCCAGGGGCCCGGGAAGTGAATTAAATACCATTTGGAGGCATTTAATGTTCAAGCAAAAAAAGGTGATTTTTGACAAAAGAGATAACACCCCCCCATTACGTCATGCTTCAGAAAGGTGAAAAATGGTCCGTTTTCAAATGTTTTATTTTTGAACGTCAGTTCACATTTGTAGGTAGATCATCAGTTTAAGAGCTAAAATTAGCATGTTTAAAGTGATTTTCATGCTTCCAGGGGCCCGGGAAGTGAATTAAATACCATTTGGAGGCATTTAATGTTCAAGCAAAAAAAGGTGATTTTTGACAAAAGAGATAACACCCCCCCATTACGTCATGCTTCAGAAAGGTGAAAAATGGTCCGTTTTCAAATGTTTTATTTTTGAACGTCAGTTCACATTTGTAGGTAGATCATCAGTTTAAGAGCTAAAATTAGCATGTTTAAAGTGATTTTCATGCTTCCAGGGGCACGGTAAGTGAATTAAATACCATTTGGAGGCATTTAATGTTCAAGAAAAAACAGGTGATTTTTGACAAAAGAGATAACACCCCCCATTACGTCATGCTTCAGAAAGGTGAAAAATGGTCAGTTTTCAAATGTTTTATTTTTGAAGGTCAGTTTACATTTGTAGGTAGATCATCAGTTTAAGAGCTAAAATTAGCATGTTTAAAGTGATTTTCATGCTTCCAGGGGCCCTAAACACAAGATTTGTGGAACAGTTAAAAGTGCATGAAAATGGCCAATTTTCTCACTCTGAGGTCTAAAAAAGGGTTTCTTCACCCCGGGAAGTGAATTAAATACCATTTGGAGGCATTTAATGTTCAAGCAAAAACAGGTGATTTTTGACAAAAGAGATAACACCCCCCCATTACGTCATGCTTCAGAAAGGTGAAAAATGGTCCGTTTTCAAATGTTTTATTTTTGAACGTCAGTTCACATTTGTAGGTAGATCATCAGTTTAAGAGCTAAAATTAGCATGTTTAAAGTGATTATCATGCTTCCAGGGGCCTGGGAAGTGAATTAAATACCATTTGGAGGCATTTAATGGTCAAGCAAAAACAGGTGATTTTTGACAAAAGAGATAACACCCCCGACTACGTCATGCTTCAGAAAGGTGAAAAATGGTCCGTTTTCAAATGTATTATTTTTGAACGTCAGTTCACATTTGTAGGTAGATCATCAGTTTAAGAGCTAAAATTAGCATGTTTAAAGTGATTATCATGCTTCCAGGGGCCTGGGAAGTGAATTAAATACCATTTGGAGGCATTTAATGTTCAAGCAAAAACAGGTGATTTTTGACAAAAGAGATAACACCCCCCATTACGTCATGCTTCAGAAAGGTGAAAAATGGTCCGTTTTCAAATGTTTTATTTTTGAACGTCAGTTCACATTTGTAGGTAGATCATCAGTTTAAGAGCTAAAATTAGCATGTTTAAAGTGATTTTCATGCTTCCAGGGGCCCGGGAAGTGAATTAAATACAATTTGGAGGCATTTAATGTTCAAGCAAAAAAAGGTGATTTTTGACAAAAGAGATAACACCCCCCCATTACGTCATGCTTCAGAAAGGTGAAAAATGGTCCGTTTTCAAATGTTTTATTTTTGAACGTCAGTTCACATTTGTAGGTAGATTATCAGTTTAAGAGCTAAAATTAGCATGTTTAAAGTGATTTTCATGCTTCCAGGGGCACGGTAAGTGAATTAAATACCATTTGGAGGCATTTAATGTTCAAGAAAAAACAGGTGATTTTTGACAAAAGAGATAACACCCCCCATTACGTCATGCTTCAGAAAGGTGAAAAATGGTCAGTTTTCAAATGTTTTATTTTTGAAGGTCAGTTCACATTTGTAGGTAGATCATCAGTTTAAGAGCTAAAATTAGCATGTTTAAAGTGATTTTCATGCTTCCAGGGGCCCTAAACACAAGATTTGTGGAACAGTTAAAAGTGCATGAAAATGGCCAATTTTCTCTCTCTGAGGTCTAAAAAAGGGTTTCTTCACCCCGGGAAGTGAATTAAATACCATTTGGAGGCATTTAATGTTCAAGCAAAAACAGGTGATTTTTGACAAAAGAGATAACACCCCCCCATTACGTCATGCTTCAGAAAGGTGAAAAATGGTCCGTTTTCAAATGTTTTATTTTTGAACGTCAGTTCACATTTGTAGGTAGATCATCAGTTTAAGAGCTAAAATTAGCATGTTTAAAGTGATTATCATGCTTCCAGGGGCCTGGGAAGTGAATTAAATACCATTTGGAGGCATTTAATGGTCAAGCAAAAACAGGTGATTTTTGACAAAAGAGATAACACCCCCGATTACGTCATGCTTCAGAAAGGTGAAAAATGGTCAGTTTTCAAATGTTTTATTTTTGAACGTCAGTTCACATTTGTAGGTAGATCATCAGTTTAAGAGCTAAAATTAGCATGTTTAAAGTGATTATCATGCTTCCAGGGGCCTGGGAAGTGAATTAAATACCATTTGGAGGCATTTAATGTTCAAGCAAAAACAGGTGATTTTTGACAAAAGAGATAACACCCCCCCATTACGTCATGCTTCAGAAAGGTGAAAAATGGTCCGTTTTCAAATGTTTTATTTTTGAACGTCAGTTCACATTTGTAGGTAGATCATCAGTTTAAGAGCTAAAATTAGCATGTTTAAAGTGATTTTCATGCTTCCAGGGGCCCTAAACACAAGATTTGTGGAACAGTTAAAAGTGCATGAAAATGGCCAATTTACTCACTCTGAGGTCTCAAAAAGGGTTTCTTCACCCCGGGAAGTGAATTAAATACAATTTGGAGGCATTTAATGTTCAAGCAAAAACAGGTGATTTTTGACAAAAGAGATAACACCCCCCATTACGTCATGCTTCAGAAAGGTGAAAAATGGTCCGTTTTCAAATGTATTATTTTTGAACGTCAGTTCACATTTGTAGGTAGATCATCAGTTTAAGAGCTAAAATTAGCATGTTTAAAGTGATTTTCATGCTTCCAGGGGCCCGGGAAGTGAATTAAATACCATTTGGAGGCATTTAATGTTCAAGCAAAAAAAGGTGATTTTTGACAAAAGAGATAACACCCCCCCATTACGTCATGCTTCAGAAAGGTGAAAAATGGTCCGTTTTCAAATGTTTTATTTTTGAACGTCAGTTCACATTTGTAGGTAGATCATCAGTTTAAGAGCTAAAATTAGCATGTTTAAAGTGATTTTCATGCTTCCAGGGGCCCGGGAAGTGAATTAAATACCATTTGGAGGCATTTAATGTTCAAGCAAAAAAAGGTGATTTTTGACAAAAGAGATAACACCCCCCCATTACGTCATGCTTCAGAAAGGTGAAAAATGGTCCGTTTTCAAATGTTTTATTTTTGAACGTCAGTTCACATTTGTAGGTAGATCATCAGTTTAAGAGCTAAAATTAGCATGTTTAAAGTGATTTTCATGCTTCCAGGGGCACGGTAAGTGAATTAAATACCATTTGGAGGCATTTAATGTTCAAGAAAAAACAGGTGATTTTTGACAAAAGAGATAACACCCCCCATTACGTCATGCTTCAGAAAGGTGAAAAATGGTCAGTTTTCAAATGTTTTATTTTTGAAGGTCAGTTCACATTTGTAGGTAGATCATCAGTTTAAGAGCTAAAATTAGCATGTTTAAAGTGATTTTCATGCTTCCAGGGGCCCTAAACACAAGATTTGTGGAACAGTTAAAAGAGCATGAAAATGGCCAATTTTCTCACTCTGAGGTCTAAAAAAGGGTTTCTTCACCCCGGGAAGTGAATTAAATACCATTTGGAGGCATTTAATGTTCAAGCAAAAACAGGTGATTTTTGACAAAAGAGATAACACCCCCCCATTACGTCATGCTTCAGAAAGGTGAAAAATGGTTCGTTTTCAAATGTTTTATTTTTGAACGTCAGTTCACATTTGTAGGTAGATCATCAGTTTAAGAGCTAAAATTAGCATGTTTAAAGTGATTATCATGCTTCCAGGGGCCTGGGAAGTGAATTAAATACCATTTGGAGGCATTTAATGGTCAAGCAAAAACAGGTGATTTTTGACAAAAGAGATAACACCCCCGACTACGTCATGCTTCAGAAAGGTGAAAAATGGTCAGTTTTCAAATGTTTTATTTTTGAACGTCAGTTCACATTTGTAGGTAGATCATCAGTTTAAGAGCTAAAATTAGCATGTTTAAAGTGATTATCATGCTTCCAGGGGCCTGGGAAGTGAATTAAATACCATTTGGAGGCATTTAATGTTCAAGCAAAAACAGGTGATTTTTGACAAAAGAGATAACACCCCCCCCCATTACGTCATGCTTCAGAAAGGTGAAAAATGGTCCGTTTTCAAATGTTTTATTTTTGAACGTCAGTTCACATTTGTAGGTAGATCATCAGTTTAAGAGCTAAAATTTGCATGTTTAAAGTGATTTTCATGCTTCCAGGGGCACGGGAAGTGAATTAAATACCATTTGGAGGCATTTAATGTTCAAGCAAAAACAGGTGATTTTTGACAAAAGAGATAACACCCCCCCATTACGTCATGCTTCAGAAAGGTGAAAAATGGTCCGTTTTCAAATGTTTTATTTTTGAACGTCAGTTCACATTTGTAGGTAGATCATCAGTTTAAGAGCTAAAATTAGCATGTTTAAAGTGATTATCATGCTTCCAGGGGCCTGGGAAGTGAATTAAATACCATTTGGAGGCATTTAATGGTCAAGCAAAAACAGGTGATTTTTGACAAAAGAGATAACACCCCCGATTACGTCATGCTTCAGAAAGGTGAAAAATGGTCAGTTTTCAAATGTTTTATTTTTGAACGTCAGTTCACATTTGTAGGTAGATCATCAGTTTAAGAGCTAAAATTAGCATGTTTAAAGTGATTTTCATGCTTCCAGGGGCCCGGGAAGTGAATTAAATACCATTTGGAGGCATTTAATGTTCAAGCAAAAAAAGGTGATTTTTGACAAAAGAGATAACACCCCCCCATTACGTCATGCTTCAGAAAGGTGAAAAATGGTCCGTTTTCAAATGTTTTATTTTTGAACGTCAGTTCACATTTGTAGGTAGATCATCAGTTTAAGAGCTAAAATTAGCATGTTTAAAGTGATTTTCATGCTTCCAGGGGCACGGTAAGTGAATTAAATACCATTTGGAGGCATTTAATGTTCAAGAAAAAACAGGTGATTTTTGACAAAAGAGATAACACCCCCCATTACGTCATGCTTCAGAAAGGTGAAAAATGGTCAGTTTTCAAATGTTTTATTTTTGAAGGTCAGTTCACATTTGTAGGTAGATCATCAGTTTAAGAGCTAAAATTAGCATGTTTAAAGTGATTTTCATGCTTCCAGGGGCCCTAAACACAAGATTTGTGGAACAGTTAAAAGTGCATTAAAATGGCCAATTTTCTTACTCTGAGGTCTAAAAAAGGGTTTCTTCACCCCGGGAAGTGAATTAAATACCATTTGGAGGCATTTAATGTTCAAGCAAAAACAGGTGATTTTTGACAAAAGAGATAACACCCCCCCCATTACGTCATGCTTCAGAAAGGTGAAAAATGGTCCGTTTTCAAATGTTTTATTTTTGAACGTCAGTTCACATTTGTAGGTAGATCATCAGTTTAAGAGCTAAAATTAGCATGTTTAAAGTGATTATCATGCTTCCAGGGGCCTGGGAAGTGAATTAAATACCATTTGGAGGCATTTAATGTTCAAGCAAAAACAGGTGATTTTTGACAAAAGAGATAACACCCCCCCATTACGTCATGCTTCAGAAAGGTGAAAAATGGTCCGTTTTCAAATGTTTTATTTTTGAACGTCAGTTCACATTTGTAGGTAGATCATCAGTTTAAGAGCTAAAATTAGCATGTTTAAAGTGATTTTCATGCTTCCAGGGCCCCTAAACACAAGATTTGTGGAACGGTTAAAAGTGCATGAAAATGGCCAATTTACTCACTCTGAGGTCTCAAAAGGGGTTTCTTCACCCCGGGAAGTGAATTAAATACAATTTGGAGGCATTTAATGTTCAAGCAAAAACAGGTGATTTTTGACAAAAGAGATAACACCCCCCCATTACGTCATGCTTCAGAAAGGTGAAAAATGGTCCGTTTTCAAATGTTTTATTTTTGAACGTCAGTTCACATTTGTAGGTAGATCATCAGTTTAAGAGCTAAAATTAGCATGTTTAAAGTGATTTTCATGCTTCCAGGGCCCCTAAACACAAGATTTGTGGAACAGTTAAAAGTGCATGAAAATGGCCAATTTACTCACTCTGAGGTCTCAAAAAGGGTTTCTTCACCCCGGGAAGTGAATTAAATACAATTTGGAGGCATTTAATGTTCAAGCAAAAACAGGTGATTTTTGACAAAAGAGATAACACCCCCCCATTACGTCATGCTTCAGAAAGGTGAAAAATGGTCCGTTTTCAAATGTATTATTTTTGAACGTCAGTTCACATTTGTAGGTAGATCATCAGTTTAAGAGCTAAAATTAGCATGTTTAAAGTGATTTTCATGCTTCCAGGGGCCCGGGAAGTGAATTAAATACCATTTGGAGGCATTTAACGTTCAAGCACAAAAAGGTGATTTTTGACAAAAGAGATAACACCCCCCCATTACGTCATGCTTCAGAAAGGTGAAAAATGGTCCGTTTTCAAATGTTTTATTTTTGAACGTCAGTTCACATTTGTAGGTAGATCATCAGTTTAAGAGCTAAAATTAGCATGTTTAAAGTGATTTTCATGCTTCCAGGGGCCCGAGAAGTGAATTAAATACCATTTGGAGGCATTTAATGTTCAAGCAAAAAAAGGTGATTTTTGACAAAAGAGATAACACCCCCCATTACGTCATGCTTCAGAAAGGTGAAAAATGGTCCGTTTTCAAATGTTTTATTTTTGAACGTCAGTTCACATTTGTAGGTAGATCATCAGTTTAAGAGCTAAAATTAGCATGTTTAAAGTGATTTTCATGCTTCCAGGGGCACGGTAAGTGAATTAAATACCATTTGGAGGCATTTAATGTTCAAGAAAAAACAGGTGATTTTTGACAAAAGAGATAACACCCCCCATTACGTCATGCTTCAGAAAGGTGAAAAATGGTCAGTTTTCAAATGTTTTATTTTTGAAGGTCAGTTCACATTTGTAGGTAGATCATCAGTTTAAGAGCTAAAATTAGCATGTTTAAAGTGATTTTCATGCTTCCAGGGGCCCTAAACACAAGATTTGTGGAACAGTTAAAAGTGCATGAAAATGGCCAATTTTCTCACTCTGAGGTCTAAAAAAGGGTTTCTTCACCCCGGGAAGTGAATTAAATACCATTTGGAGGCATTTAATGTTCAAGCAAAAACAGGTGATTTTTGACAAAAGAGATAACACCCCCCCCATTATGTCATGCTTCAGAAAGGTGAAAAATGGTCCGTTTTCAAATGTTTTATTTTTGAACGTCAGTTCACATTTGTAGGTAGATCATCAGTTTAAGAGCTAAAATTAGCATGTTTAAAGTGATTATCATGCTTCCAGGGGCCTGGGAAGTGAATTAAATACCATTTGGAGGCATTTAATGTTCAAGCAAAAACAGGTGATTTTTGACAAAAGAGATAACACCCCCCCATTACGTCATGCTTCAGAAAGGTGAAAAATGGTCCGTTTTCAAATGTTTTATTTTTGAACGTCAGTTCACATTTGTAGGTAGATCATCAGTTTAAGAGCTAAAATTAGCATGTTTAAAGTGATTTTCATGCTTCCAGGGCCCCTAAACACGATATTTGTGGAACAGTTAAACGTGCATGAAAATGGCCAATTTACTCACTCTGAGGTCTCAAAAAGGGTTTCTTCACCCCGGGAAGTGAATTAAATACAATTTGGAGGCATTTAATGTTCAAGCAAAAACAGGTGATTTTTGACAAAAGAGATAACACCCCCCCATTACGTCATGCTTCAGAAAGGTGAAAAATGGTCCGTTTTCAAATGTATTATTTTTGAACGTCAGTTCACATTTGTAGGTAGATCATCAGTTTAAGAGCTAAAATTAGCATGTTTAAAGTGATTATCATGCTTCCAGGGGCCTGGGAAGTGAATTAAATACCATTTGGAGGCATTTAATGTTCAAGCAAAAACAGGTGATTTTTGACAAAAGAGATAACACCCCCCCATTACGTCATGCTTCAGAAAGGTGAAAAATGGTCCGTTTTCAAATGTTTTATTTTTGAACGTCAGTTCACATTTGTAGGTAGATCATCAGTTTAAGAGCTAAAATTAGCATGTTTAAAGTGATTTTCATGCTTCCAGGGCCCCTAAACACAAGATTTGTGGAACAGTTAAAAGTGCATGAAAATGGCCAATTTACTCACTCTGAGGTCTCAAAAAGGGTTTCTTCACCCCGGGAAGTGAATTAAATACAATTTGGAGGCATTTAATGTTCAAGCAAAAACAGGTGATTTTTGACAAAAGAGATAACACCCCCCCATTACGTCATGCTTCAGAAAGGTGAAAAATGGTCCGTTTTCAAATGTATTATTTTTGAACGTCAGTTCACATTTGTAGGTAGATCATCAGTTTAAGAGCTAAAATTAGCATGTTTAAAGTGATTTTCATGCTTCCAGGGGCCCGGGAAGTGAATTAAATACCATTTGGAGGCATTTAATGTTCAAGCAAAAAAAGGTGATTTTTGACAAAAGAGATAACACCCCCCCATTACGTCATGCTTCAGAAAGGTGAAAAATGGTCCGTTTTCAAATGTTTTATTTTTGAACGTCAGTTCACATTTGTAGGTAGATCATCAGTTTAAGAGCTAAAATTAGCATGTTTAAAGTGATTTTCATGCTTCCAGGGGCCCGGGAAGTGAATTAAATACCATTTGGAGGCATTTAATGTTCAAGCAAAAAAAGGTGATTTTTGACAAAAGAGATAACACCCCCCCATTACGTCATGCTTCAGAAAGGTGAAAAATGGTCCGTTTTCAAATGTTTTATTTTTGAACGTCAGTTCACATTTGTAGGTAGATCATCAGTTTAAGAGCTAAAATTAGCATGTTTAAAGTGATTTTCATGCTTCCAGGGCCCCTAAACACAATATTTGTGGAACAGTTAAACGTGCATGAAAATGGCCAATTTACTCACTCTGAGGTCTCAAAAAGGGTTTCTTCACCCCGGGAAGTGAATTAAATACAATTTGGAGGCATTTAATGTTCAAGCAAAAACAGGTGATTTTTGACAAAAGAGATAACACCCCCCCCATTACGTCATGCTTCAGAAAGGTGAAAAATGGTCCGTTTTCAAATGTATTATTTTTGAACGTCAGTTCACATTTGTAGGTAGATCATCAGTTTAAGAGCTAAAATTAGCATGTTTAAAGTGATTATCATGCTTCCAGGGGCCTGGGAAGTGAATTAAATACCATTTGGAGGCATTTAATGTTCAAGCAAAAACAGGTGATTTTTGACAAAAGAGATAACACCCCCCATTACGTCATGCTTCAGAAAGGTGAAAAATGGTCCGTTTTCAAATGTTTTATTTTTGAACGTCAGTTCACATTTGTAGGTAGATCGTCAGTTTAAGAGCTAAAATTAGCATGTTTAAAGTGATTTTCATGCTTCCAGGGGCCCGGGAAGTGAATTAAATACCATTTGGAGGCATTTAATGTTCAAGCAAAAAAAGGTGATTTTTGACAAAAGAGATAACACCCCCCCATTACGTCATGCTTCAGAAAGGTGAAAAATGGTCCGTTTTCAAATGTTTTATTTTTGAACGTCAGTTCACATTTGTAGGTAGATTATCAGTTTAAGAGCTAAAATTAGCATGTTTAAAGTGATTTTCATGCTTCCAGGGGCACGGTAAGTGAATTAAATACCATTTGGAGGCATTTAATGTTCAAGAAAAAACAGGTGATTTTTGACAAAAGAGATAACACCCCCCATTACGTCATGCTTCAGAAAGGTGAAAAATAGTCAGTTTTCAAATGTTTTATTTTTGAAGGTCAGTTCACATTTGTAGGTAGATCATCAGTTTAAGAGCTAAAATTAGCATGTTTAAAGTGATTTTCATGCTTCCAGGGGCCCTAAACACAAGATTTGTGGAACAGTTAAAAGTGCATGAAAATGGCCAATTTTCTCACTCTGAGGTCTAAAAAAGGGTTTCTTCACCCCGGGAAGTGAATTAAATACCATTTGGAGGCATTTAATGTTCAAGCAAAAACAGGTGATTTTTGACAAAAGAGATAACACCCCCCCCATTATGTCATGCTTCAGAAAGGTGAAAAATGGTCCGTTTTCAAATGTTTTATTTTTGAACGTCAGTTCACATTTGTAGGTAGATCATCAGTTTAAGAGCTAAAATTAGCATGTTTAAAGTGATTATCATGCTTCCAGGGGCCTGGGAAGTGAATTAAATACCATTTGGAGGCATTTAATGTTCAAGCAAAAACAGGTGATTTTTGACAAAAGAGATAACACCCCCCCATTACGTCATGCTTCAGAAAGGTGAAAAATGGTCCGTTTTCAAATGTTTTATTTTTGAACGTCAGTTCACATTTGTAGGTAGATCATCAGTTTAAGAGCTAAAATTAGCATGTTTAAAGTGATTTTCATGCTTCCAGGGCCCCTAAACACAATATTTGTGGAACAGTTAAACGTGCATGAAAATGGCCAATTTACTCACTCTGAGGTCTCAAAAAGGGTTTCTTCACCCCGGGAAGTGAATTAAATACAATTTGGAGGCATTTAATGTTCAAGCAAAAACAGGTGATTTTTGACAAAAGAGATAACACCCCCCCATTACGTCATGCTTCAGAAAGGTGAAAAATGGTCCGTTTTCAAATGTATTATTTTTGAACGTCAGTTCACATTTGTAGGTAGATCATCAGTTTAAGAGCTAAAATTAGCATGTTTAAAGTGATTATCATGCTTCCAGGGGCCTGGGAAGTGAATTAAATACCATTTGGAGGCATTTAATGTTCAAGCAAAAACAGGTGATTTTTGACAAAAGAGATAACACCCCCCCATTACGTCATGCTTCAGAAAGGTGAAAAATGGTCCGTTTTCAAATGTTTTATTTTTGAACGTCAGTTCACATTTGTAGGTAGATCATCAGTTTAAGAGCTAAAATTAGCATGTTTAAAGTGATTTTCATGCTTCCAGGGCCCCTAAACACAAGATTTGTGGAACAGTTAAAAGTGCATGAAAATGGCCAATTTACTCACTCTGAGGTCTCAAAAAGGGTTTCTTCACCCCGGGAAGTGAATTAAATACAATTTGGAGGCATTTATTGTTCAAGCAAAAACAGGTGATTTTTGACAAAAGAGATAACACCCCCCCATTACGTCATGCTTCAGAAAGGTGAAAAATGGTCCGTTTTCAAATGTATTATTTTTGAACGTCAGTTCACATTTGTAGGTAGATCATCAGTTTAAGAGCTAAAATTAGCATGTTTAAAGTGATTTTCATGCTTCCAGGGGCCCGGGAAGTGAATTAAATACCATTTGGAGGCATTTAATGTTCAAGCAAAAAAAGGTGATTTTTGACAAAAGAGATAACACCCCCCCATTACGTCATGCTTCAGAAAGGTGAAAAATGGTCCGTTTTCAAATGTTTTATTTTTGAACGTCAGTTCACATTTGTAGGTAGATCATCAGTTTAAGAGCTAAAATTAGCATGTTTAAAGTGATTTTCATGCTTCCAGGGGCCCGGGAAGTGAATTAAATACCATTTGGAGGCATTTAATGTTCAAGCAAAAAAAGGTGATTTTTGACAAAAGAGATAACACCCCCCCATTACGTCATGCTTCAGAAAGGTGAAAAATGGTCCGTTTTCAAATGTTTTATTTTTGAACGTCAGTTCACATTTGTAGGTAGATCATCAGTTTAAGAGCTAAAATTAGCATGTTTAAAGTGATTTTCATGCTTCCAGGGCCCCTAAACACAATATTTGTGGAACAGTTAAACGTGCATGAAAATGGCCAATTTACTCACTCTGAGGTCTCAAAAAGGGTTTCTTCACCCCGGGAAGTGAATTAAATACAATTTGGAGGCATTTAATGTTCAAGCAAAAACAGGTGATTTTTGACAAAAGAGATAACACCCCCCCATTACGTCATGCTTCAGAAAGGTGAAAAATGGTCCGTTTTCAAATGTATTATTTTTGAACGTCAGTTCACATTTGTAGGTAGATCATCAGTTTAAGAGCTAAAATTAGCATGTTTAAAGTGATTATCATGCTTCCAGGGGCCTGGGAAGTGAATTAAATACCATTTGGAGGCATTTAATGTTCAAGCAAAAACAGGTGATTTTTGACAAAAGAGATAACACCCCCCCATTACGTCATGCTTCAGAAAGGTGAAAAATGGTCCGTTTTCAAATGTTTTATTTTTGAACGTCAGTTCACATTTGTAGGTAGATCATCAGTTTAAGAGCTAAAATTAGCATGTTTAAAGTGATTTTCATGCTTCCAGGGCCCCTAAACACAAGATTTGTGGAACAGTTAAAAGTGCATGAAAATGGCCAATTTACTCACTCTGAGGTCTCAAAAAGGGTTTCTTCACCCCGGGAAGTGAATTAAATACAATTTGGAGGCATTTAATGTTCAAGCAAAAACAGGTGATTTTTGACAAAAGAGATAACACCCCCCCATTACGTCATGCTTCAGAAAGGTGAAAAATGGTCCGTTTTCAAATGTATTATTTTTGAACGTCAGTTCACATTTGTAGGTAGATCATCAGTTTAAGAGCTAAAATTAGCATGTTTAAAGTGATTTTCATGCTTCCAGGGGCCCGGGAAGTGAATTAAATACCATTTGGAGGCATTTAATGTTCAAGCAAAAAAAGGTGATTTTTGACAAAAGAGATAACACCCCCCCATTACGTCATGCTTCAGAAAGGTGAAAAATGGTCCGTTTTCAAATGTTTTATTTTTGAACGTCAGTTCACATTTGTAGGTAGATCATCAGTTTAAGAGCTAAAATTAGCATGTTTAAAGTGATTTTCATGCTTCCAGGGGCCCGGGAAGTGAATTAAATACCATTTGGAGGCATTTAATGTTCAAGCAAAAAAAGGTGATTTTTGACAAAAGAGATAACACCCCCCCATTACGTCATGCTTCAGAAAGGTGAAAAATGGTCCGTTTTCAAATGTTTTATTTTTGAAGGTCAGTTCACATTTGTAGGTAGATCATCAGTTTAAGAGCTAAAATTAGCATGTTTAAAGTGATTTTCATGCTTCCAGGGGCCCTAAACACAAGATTTGTGGAACAGTTAAAAGTGCATGAAAATGGCCAATTTTCTCACTCTGAGGTCTAAAAAAGGGTTTCTTCACCCCGGGAAGTGAATTAAATACCATTTGGAGGCATTTAATGTTCAAGCAAAAACAGGTGATTTTTGACAAAAGAGATAACACCCCCCCCATTATGTCATGCTTCAGAAAGGTGAAAAATGGTCCGTTTTCAAATGTTTTATTTTTGAACGTCAGTTCACATTTGTAGGTAGATCATCAGTTTAAGAGCTAAAATTAGCATGTTTAAAGTGATTATCATGCTTCCAGGGGCCTGGGAAGTGAATTAAATACCATTTGGAGGCATTTAATGTTCAAGCAAAAACAGGTGATTTTTGACAAAAGAGATAACACCCCCCCATTACGTCATGCTTCAGAAAGGTGAAAAATGGTCCGTTTTCAAATGTTTTATTTTTGAACGTCAGTTCACATTTGTAGGTAGATCATCAGTTTAAGAGCTAAAATTAGCATGTTTAAAGTGATTTTCATGCTTCCAGGGCCCCTAAACACAATATTTGTGGAACAGTTAAACGTGCATGAAAATGGCCAATTTACTCACTCTGAGGTCTCAAAAAGGGTTTCTTCACCCCGGGAAGTGAATTAAATACAATTTGGAGGCATTTAATGTTCAAGCAAAAACAGGTGATTTTTGACAAAAGAGATAACACCCCCCCATTACGTCATGCTTCAGAAAGGTGAAAAATGGTCCGTTTTCAAATGTATTATTTTTGAACGTCAGTTCACATTTGTAGGTAGATCATCAGTTTAAGAGCTAAAATTAGCATGTTTAAAGTGATTATCATGCTTCCAGGGGCCTGGGAAGTGAATTAAATACCATTTGGAGGCATTTAATGTTCAAGCAAAAACAGGTGATTTTTGACAAAAGAGATAACACCCCCCCATTACGTCATGCTTCAGAAAGGTGAAAAATGGTCCGTTTTCAAATGTTTTATTTTTGAACGTCAGTTCACATTTGTAGGTAGATCATCAGTTTAAGAGCTAAAATTAGCATGTTTAAAGTGATTTTCATGCTTCCAGGGCCCCTAAACACAAGATTCGTGGAACAGTTAAAAGTGCATGAAAATGGCCAATTTACTCACTCTGAGGTCTCAAAAAGGGTTTCTTCACCCCGGGAAGTGAATTAAATACAATTTGGAGGCATTTAATGTTCAAGCAAAAACAGGTGATTTTTGACAAAAGAGATAACACCCCCCCATTACGTCATGCTTCAGAAAGGTGAAAAATGGTCCGTTTTCAAATGTATTATTTTTGAACGTCAGTTCACATTTGTAGGTAGATCATCAGTTTAAGAGCTAAAATTAGCATGTTTAAAGTGATTTTCATGCTTCCAGGGGCCCGGGAAGTGAATTAAATACCATTTGGAGGCATTTAATGTTCAAGCAAAAAAAGGTGATTTTTGACAAAAGAGATAACACCCCCCCATTACGTCATGCTTCAGAAAGGTGAAAAATGGTCCGTTTTCAAATGTTTTATTTTTGAACGTCAGTTCACATTTGTAGGTAGATCATCAGTTTAAGAGCTAAAATTAGCATGTTTAAAGTGATTTTCATGCTTCCAGGGGCCCGGGAAGTGAATTAAATACCATTTGGAGGCATTTAATGTTCAAGCAAAAAAAGGTGATTTTTGACAAAAGAGATAACACCCCCCCATTACGTCATGCTTCAGAAAGGTGAAAAATGGTCCGTTTTCAAATGTTTTATTTTTGAACGTCAGTTCACATTTGTAGGTAGATCATCAGTTTAAGAGCTAAAATTAGCATGTTTAAAGTGATTTTCATGCTTCCAGGGCCCCTAAACACAATATTTGTGGAACAGTTAAACGTGCATGAAAATGGCCAATTTACTCACTCTGAGGTCTCAAAAAGGGTTTCTTCACCCCGGGAAGTGAATTAAATACAATTTGGAGGCATTTAATGTTCAAGCAAAAACAGGTGATTTTTGACAAAAGAGATAACACCCCCCCATTACGTCATGCTTCAGAAAGGTGAAAAATGGTCCGTTTTCAAATGTATTATTTTTGAACGTCAGTTCACATTTGTAGGTAGATCATCAGTTTAAGAGCTAAAATTAGCATGTTTAAAGTGATTATCATGCTTCCAGGGGCCTGGGAAGTGAATTAAATACCATTTGGAGGCATTTAATGTTCAAGCAAAAACAGGTGATTTTTGACAAAAGAGATAACACCCCCCCATTACGTCATGCTTCAGAAAGGTGAAAAATGGTCCGTTTTCAAATGTTTTATTTTTGAACGTCAGTTCACATTTGTAGGTAGATCATCAGTTTAAGAGCTAAAATTAGCATGTTTAAAGTGATTTTCATGCTTCCAGGGCCCCTAAACACAAGATTTGTGGAACAGTTAAAAGTGCATGAAAATGGCCAATTTACTCACTCTGAGGTCTCAAAAAGGGTTTCTTCACCCCGGGAAGTGAATTAAATACAATTTGGAGGCATTTAATGTTCAAGCAAAAACAGGTGATTTTTGACAAAAGAGATAACACCCCCCCATTACGTCATGCTTCAGAAAGGTGAAAAATGGTCCGTTTTCAAATGTATTATTTTTGAACGTCAGTTCACATTTGTAGGTAGATCATCAGTTTAAGAGCTAAAATTAGCATGTTTAAAGTGATTTTCATGCTTCCAGGGGCCCGGGAAGTGAATTAAATACCATTTGGAGGCATTTAATGTTCAAGCAAAAAAAGGTGATTTTTGACAAAAGAGATAACACCCCCCCATTACGTCATGCTTCAGAAAGGTGAAAAATGGTCCGTTTTCAAATGTTTTATTTTTGAACGTCAGTTCACATTTGTAGGTAGATCATCAGTTTAAGAGCTAAAATTAGCATGTTTAAAGTGATTTTCATGCTTCCAGGGGCCCGGGAAGTGAATTAAATACCATTTGGAGGCATTTAATGTTCAAGCAAAAAAAGGTGATTTTTGACAAAAGAGATAACACCCCCCCATTACGTCATGCTTCAGAAAGGTGAAAAATGGTCCGTTTTCAAATGTTTTATTTTTGAACGTCAGTTCACATTTGTAGGTAGATCATCAGTTTAAGAGCTAAAATTAGCATGTTTAAAGTGATTTTCATGCTTCCAGGGCCCCTAAACACAATATTTGTGGAACAGTTAAACGTGCATGAAAATGGCCAATTTACTCACTCTGAGGTCTCAAAAAGGGTTTCTTCACCCCGGGAAGTGAATTAAATACAATTTGGAGGCATTTAATGTTCAAGCAAAAACAGGTGATTTTTGACAAAAGAGATAACACCCCCCCATTACGTCATGCTTCAGAAAGGTGAAAAATGGTCCGTTTTCAAATGTATTATTTTTGAACGTCAGTTCACATTTGTAGGTAGATCATCAGTTTAAGAGCTAAAATTAGCATGTTTAAAGTGATTATCATGCTTCCAGGGGCCTGGGAAGTGAATTAAATACCATTTGGAGGCATTTAATGTTCAAGCAAAAACAGGTGATTTTTGACAAAAGAGATAACACCCCCCATTACGTCATGCTTCAGAAAGGTGAAAAATGGTCCGTTTTCAAATGTTTTATTTTTGAACGTCAGTTCACATTTGTAGGTAGATCATCAGTTTAAGAGCTAAAATTAGCATGTTTAAAGTGATTTTCATGCTTCCAGGGGCCCGGGAAGTGAATTAAATACCATTTGGAGGCATTTAATGTTCAAGCAAAAAAAGGTGATTTTTGACAAAAGAGATAACACCCCCCCATTACGTCATGCTTCAGAAAGGTGAAAAATGGTCCGTTTTCAAATGTTTTATTTTTGAACGTCAGTTCACATTTGTAGGTAGATTATCAGTTTAAGAGCTAAAATTAGCATGTTTAAAGTGATTTTCATGCTTCCAGGGGCACGGTAAGTGAATTAAATACCATTTGGAGGCATTTAATGTTCAAGAAAAAACAGGTGATTTTTGACAAAAGAGATAACACCCCCCATTACGTCATGCTTCAGAAAGGTGAAAAATGGTCAGTTTTCAAATGTTTTATTTTTGAAGGTCAGTTCACATTTGTAGGTAGATCATCAGTTTAAGAGCTAAAATTAGCATGTTTAAAGTGATTTTCATGCTTCCAGGGGCCCTAAACACAAGATTTGTGGAACAGTTAAAAGTGCATGAAAATGGCCAATTTTCTCACTCTGAGGTCTAAAAAAGGGTTTCTTCACCCCGGGAAGTGAATTAAATACCATTTGGAGGCATTTAATGTTCAAGCAAAAACAGGTGATTTTTGACAAAAGAGATAACACCCCCCCCATTATGTCATGCTTCAGAAAGGTGAAAAATGGTCCGTTTTTAAATGTTTTATTTTTGAACGTCAGTTCACATTTGTAGGTAGATCATCAGTTTAAGAGCTAAAATTAGCATGTTTAAAGTGATTATCATGCTTCCAGGGGCCTGGGAAGTGAATTAAATACCATTTGGAGGCATTTAATGTTCAAGCAAAAACAGGTGATTTTTGACAAAAGAGATAACACCCCCCCATTACGTCATGCTTCAGAAAGGTGAAAAATGGTCCGTTTTCAAATGTTTTATTTTTGAACGTCAGTTCACATTTGTAGGTAGATCATCAGTTTAAGAGCTAAAATTAGCATGTTTAAAGTGATTTTCATGCTTCCAGGGCCCCTAAACACAATATTTGTGGAACAGTTAAACGTGCATGAAAATGGCCAATTTACTCACTCTGAGGTCTCAAAAAGGGTTTCTTCACCCCGGGAAGTGAATTAAATACAATTTGGAGGCATTTAATGTTCAAGCAAAAACAGGTGATTTTTGACAAAAGAGATAACACCCCCCCATTACGTCATGCTTCAGAAAGGTGAAAAATGGTCCGTTTTCAAATGTATTATTTTTGAACGTCAGTTCACATTTGTAGGTAGATCATCAGTTTAAGAGCTAAAATTAGCATGTTTAAAGTGATTATCATGCTTCCAGGGGCCTGGGAAGTGAATTAAATACCATTTGGAGGCATTTAATGTTCAAGCAAAAACAGGTGATTTTTGACAAAAGAGATAACACCCCCCCATTACGTCATGCTTCAGAAAGGTGAAAAATGGTCCGTTTTCAAATGTTTTATTTTTGAACGTCAGTTCACATTTGTAGGTAGATCATCAGTTTAAGAGCTAAAATTAGCATGTTTAAAGTGATTTTCATGCTTCCAGGGCCCCTAAACACAAGATTTGTGGAACAGTTAAAAGTGCATGAAAATGGCCAATTTACTCACTCTGAGGTCTCAAAAAGGGTTTCTTCACCCCGGGAAGTGAATTAAATACAATTTGGAGGCATTTAATGTTCAAGCAAAAACAGGTGATTTTTGACAAAAGAGATAACACCCCCCCATTACGTCATGCTTCAGAAAGGTGAAAAATGGTCCGTTTTCAAATGTATTATTTTTGAACGTCAGTTCACATTTGTAGGTAGATCATCAGTTTAAGAGCTAAAATTAGCATGTTTAAAGTGATTTTCATGCTTCCAGGGGCCCGGGAAGTGAATTAAATACCATTTGGAGGCATTTAATGTTCAAGCAAAAAAAGGTGATTTTTGACAAAAGAGATAACACCCCCCCATTACGTCATGCTTCAGAAAGGTGAAAAATGGTCCGTTTTCAAATGTTTTATTTTTGAACGTCAGTTCACATTTGTAGGTAGATCATCAGTTTAAGAGCTAAAATTAGCATGTTTAAAGTGATTTTCATGCTTCCAGGGGCCCGGGAAGTGAATTAAATACCATTTGGAGGCATTTAATGTTCAAGCAAAAAAAGGTGATTTTTGACAAAAGAGATAACACCCCCCCATTACGTCATGCTTCAGAAAGGTGAAAAATGGTCCGTTTTCAAATGTTTTATTTTTGAACGTCAGTTCACATTTGTAGGTAGATCATCAGTTTAAGAGCTAAAATTAGCATGTTTAAAGTGATTTTCATGCTTCCAGGGCCCCTAAACACAATATTTGTGGAACAGTTAAACGTGCATGAAAATGGCCAATTTACTCACTCTGAGGTCTCAAAAAGGGTTTCTTCACCCCGGGAAGTGAATTAAATACAATTTGGAGGCATTTAATGTTCAAGCAAAAACAGGTGATTTTTGACAAAAGAGATAACACCCCCCCATTACGTCATGCTTCAGAAAGGTGAAAAATGGTCCGTTTTCAAATGTATTATTTTTGAACGTCAGTTCACATTTGTAGGTAGATCATCAGTTTAAGAGCTAAAATTAGCATGTTTAAAGTGATTATCATGCTTCCAGGGGCCTGGGAAGTAAATTAAATACCATTTGGAGGCATTTAATGTTCAAGCAAAAACAGGTGATTTTTGACAAAAGAGATAACACCCCCCCATTACGTCATGCTTCAGAAAGGTGAAAAATGGTCCGTTTTCAAATGTTTTATTTTTGAACGTCAGTTCACATTTGTAGGTAGATCATCAGTTTAAGAGCTAAAATTAGCATGTTTAAAGTGATTTTCATGCTTCCAGGGCCCCTAAACACAAGATTTGTGGAACAGTTAAAAGTGCATGAAAATGGCCAATTTACTCACTCTGAGGTCTCAAAAAGGGTTTCTTCACCCCGGGAAGTGAATTAAATACAATTTGGAGGCATTTAATGTTCAAGCAAAAACAGGTGATTTTTGACAAAAGAGATAACACCCCCCCATTACGTCATGCTTCAGAAAGGTGAAAAATGGTCCGTTTTCAAATGTATTATTTTTGAACGTCAGTTCACATTTGTAGGTAGATCATCAGTTTAAGAGCTAAAATTAGCATGTTTAAAGTGATTTTCATGCTTCCAGGGGCCCGGGAAGTGAATTAAATACCATTTGGAGGCATTTAATGTTCAAGCAAAAAAAGGTGATTTTTGACAAAAGAGATAACACCCCCCCATTACGTCATGCTTCAGAAAGGTGAAAAATGGTCCGTTTTCAAATGTTTTATTTTTGAACGTCAGTTCACATTTGTAGGTAGATCATCAGTTTAAGAGCTAAAATTAGCATGTTTAAAGTGATTTTCATGCTTCCAGGGGCCCGGGAAGTGAATTAAATACCATTTGGAGGCATTTAATGTTCAAGCAAAAAAAGGTGATTTTTGACAAAAGAGATAACACCCCCCCATTACGTCATGCTTCAGAAAGGTGAAAAATGGTCCGTTTTCAAATGTTTTATTTTTGAACGTCAGTTCACATTTGTAGGTAGATCATCAGTTTAAGAGCTAAAATTAGCATGTTTAAAGTGATTTTCATGCTTCCAGGGCCCCTAAACACAATATTTGTGGAACAGTTAAACGTGCATGAAAATGGCCAATTTACTCACTCTGAGGTCTCAAAAAGGGTTTCTTCACCCCGGGAAGTGAATTAAATACAATTTGGAGGCATTTAACGTTCAAGCAAAAACAGGTGATTTTTGACAAAAGAGATAACACCCCCCCATTACGTCATGCTTCAGAAAGGTGAAAAATGGTCCGTTTTCAAATGTATTATTTTTGAACGTCAGTTCACATTTGTAGGTAGATCATCAGTTTAAGAGCTAAAATTAGCATGTTTAAAGTGATTATCATGCTTCCAGGGGCCTGGGAAGTGAATTAAATACCATTTGGAGGCATTTAATGTTCAAGCAAAAACAGGTGATTTTTGACAAAAGAGATAACACCCCCCATTACGTCATGCTTCAGAAAGGTGAAAAATGGTCCGTTTTCAAATGTTTTATTTTTGAACGTCAGTTCACATTTGTAGGTAGATCATCAGTTTAAGAGCTAAAATTAGCATGTTTAAAGTGATTTTCATGCTTCCAGGGGCCCGGGAAGTGAATTAAATACCATTTGGAGGCATTTAATGTTCAAGCAAAAAAAGGTGATTTTTGACAAAAGAGATAACACCCCCCCATTACGTCATGCTTCAGAAAGGTGAAAAATGGTCCGTTTTCAAATGTTTTATTTTTGAACGTCAGTTCACATTTGTAGGTAGATTATCAGTTTAAGAGCTAAAATTAGCATGTTTAAAGTGATTTTCATGCTTCCAGGGGCACGGTAAGTGAATTAAATACCATTTGGAGGCATTTAATGTTCAAGAAAAAACAGGTGATTTTTGACAAAAGAGATAACACCCCCCATTACGTCATGCTTCAGAAAGGTGAAAAATGGTCAGTTTTCAAATGTTTTATTTTTGAAGGTCAGTTCACATTTGTAGGTAGATCATCAGTTTAAGAGCTAAAATTAGCATGTTTAAAGTGATTTTCATGCTTCCAGGGGCCCTAAACACAAGATTTGTGGAACAGTTAAAAGTGCATGAAAATGGCCAATTTTCTTACTCTGAGGTCTAAAAAAGGGTTTCTTCACCCCGGGAAGTGAATTAAATACCATTTGGAGGCATTTAATGTTCAAGCAAAAACAGGTGATTTTTGACAAAAGAGATAACACCCCCCCCATTACGTCATGCTTCAGAAAGGTGAAAAATGGTCCGTTTTCAAATGTTTTATTTTTGAACGTCAGTTCACATTTGTAGGTAGATCATCAGTTTAAGAGCTAAAATTAGCATGTTTAAAGTGATTATCATGCTTCCAGGGGCCTGGGAAGTGAATTAAATACCATTTGGAGGCATTTAATGTTCAAGCAAAAACAGGTGATTTTTGACAAAAGAGATAACACCCCCCCATTACGTCATGCTTCAGAAAGGTGAAAAATGGTCCGTTTTCAAATGTTTTATTTTTGAACGTCAGTTCACATTTGTAGGTAGATCATCAGTTTAAGAGCTAAAATTAGCATGTTTAAAGTGATTTTCATGCTTCCAGGGCCCCTAAACACAAGATTTGTGGAACGGTTAAAAGTGCATGAAAATGGCCAATTTACTCACTCTGAGGTCTCAAAAGGGGTTTCTTCACCCCGGGAAGTGAATTAAATACAATTTGGAGGCATTTAATGTTCAAGCAAAAACAGGTGATTTTTGACAAAAGAGATAACACCCCCCCATTACGTCATGCTTCAGAAAGGTGAAAAATGGTCCGTTTTCAAATGTTTTATTTTTGAACGTCAGTTCACATTTGTAGGTAGATCATCAGTTTAAGAGCTAAAATTAGCATGTTTAAAGTGATTTTCATGCTTCCAGGGCCCCTAAACACAAGATTTGTGGAACAGTTAAAAGTGCATGAAAATGGCCAATTTACTCACTCTGAGGTCTCAAAAAGGGTTTCTTCACCCCGGGAAGTGAATTAAATACAATTTGGAGGCATTTAATGTTCAAGCAAAAACAGGTGATTTTTGACAAAAGAGATAACACCCCCCCATTACGTCATGCTTCAGAAAGGTGAAAAATGGTCCGTTTTCAAATGTATTATTTTTGAACGTCAGTTCACATTTGTAGGTAGATCATCAGTTTAAGAGCTAAAATTAGCATGTTTAAAGTGATTTTCATGCTTCCAGGGGCCCGGGAAGTGAATTAAATACCATTTGGAGGCATTTAACGTTCAAGCACAAAAAGGTGATTTTTGACAAAAGAGATAACACCCCCCCATTACGTCATGCTTCAGAAAGGTGAAAAATGGTCCGTTTTCAAATGTTTTATTTTTGAACGTCAGTTCACATTTGTAGGTAGATCATCAGTTTAAGAGCTAAAATTAGCATGTTTAAAGTGATTTTCATGCTTCCAGGGGCCCGAGAAGTGAATTAAATACCATTTGGAGGCATTTAATGTTCAAGCAAAAAAAGGTGATTTTTGACATAAGAGATAACACCCCCCATTACGTCATGCTTCAGAAAGGTGAAAAATGGTCCGTTTTCAAATGTTTTATTTTTGAACGTCAGTTCACATTTGTAGGTAGATCATCAGTTTAAGAGCTAAAATTAGCATGTTTAAAGTGATTTTCATGCTTCCAGGGGCACGGTAAGTGAATTAAATACCATTTGGAGGCATTTAATGTTCAAGAAAAAACAGGTGATTTTTGACAAAAGAGATAACACCCCCCATTACGTCATGCTTCAGAAAGGTGAAAAATGGTCAGTTTTCAAATGTTTTATTTTTGAAGGTCAGTTCACATTTGTAGGTAGATCATCAGTTTAAGAGCTAAAATTAGCATGTTTAAAGTGATTTTCATGCTTCCAGGGGCCCTAAACACAAGATTTGTGGAACAGTTAAAAGTGCATGAAAATGGCCAATTTTCTCACTCTGAGGTCTAAAAAAGGGTTTCTTCACCCCGGGAAGTGAATTAAATACCATTTGGAGGCATTTAATGTTCAAGCAAAAACAGGTGATTTTTGACAAAAGAGATAACACCCCCCCCATTATGTCATGCTTCAGAAAGGTGAAAAATGGTCCGTTTTCAAATGTTTTATTTTTGAACGTCAGTTCACATTTGTAGGTAGATCATCAGTTTAAGAGCTAAAATTAGCATGTTTAAAGTGATTATCATGCTTCCAGGGGCCTGGGAAGTGAATTAAATACCATTTGGAGGCATTTAATGTTCAAGCAAAAACAGGTGATTTTTGACAAAAGAGATAACACCCCCCCATTACGTCATGCTTCAGAAAGGTGAAAAATGGTCCGTTTTCAAATGTTTTATTTTTGAACGTCAGTTCACATTTGTAGGTAGATCATCAGTTTAAGAGCTAAAATTAGCATGTTTAAAGTGATTTTCATGCTTCCAGGGCCCCTAAACACGATATTTGTGGAACAGTTAAACGTGCATGAAAATGGCCAATTTACTCACTCTGAGGTCTCAAAAAGGGTTTCTTCACCCCGGGAAGTGAATTAAATACAATTTGGAGGCATTTAATGTTCAAGCAAAAACAGGTGATTTTTGACAAAAGAGATAACACCCCCCCATTACGTCATGCTTCAGAAAGGTGAAAAATGGTCCGTTTTCAAATGTATTATTTTTGAACGTCAGTTCACATTTGTAGGTAGATCATCAGTTTAAGAGCTAAAATTAGCATGTTTAAAGTGATTATCATGCTTCCAGGGGCCTGGGAAGTGAATTAAATACCATTTGGAGGCATTTAATGTTCAAGCAAAAACAGGTGATTTTTGACAAAAGAGATAACACCCCCCCATTACGTCATGCTTCAGAAAGGTGAAAAATGGTCCGTTTTCAAATGTTTTATTTTTGAACGTCAGTTCACATTTGTAGGTAGATCATCAGTTTAAGAGCTAAAATTAGCATGTTTAAAGTGATTTTCATGCTTCCAGGGCCCCTAAACACAAGATTTGTGGAACAGTTAAAAGTGCATGAAAATGGCCAATTTACTCACTCTGAGGTCTCAAAAAGGGTTTCTTCACCCCGGGAAGTGAATTAAATACAATTTGGAGGCATTTAATGTTCAAGCAAAAACAGGTGATTTTTGACAAAAGAGATAACACCCCCCCATTACGTCATGCTTCAGAAAGGTGAAAAATGGTCCGTTTTCAAATGTATTATTTTTGAACGTCAGTTCACATTTGTAGGTAGATCATCAGTTTAAGAGCTAAAATTAGCATGTTTAAAGTGATTTTCATGCTTCCAGGGGCCCGGGAAGTGAATTAAATACCATTTGGAGGCATTTAATGTTCAAGCAAAAAAAGGTGATTTTTGACAAAAGAGATAACACCCCCCCATTACGTCATGCTTCAGAAAGGTGAAAAATGGTCCGTTTTCAAATGTTTTATTTTTGAACGTCAGTTCACATTTGTAGGTAGATCATCAGTTTAAGAGCTAAAATTAGCATGTTTAAAGTGATTTTCATGCTTCCAGGGGCCCGGGAAGTGAATTAAATACCATTTGGAGGCATTTAATGTTCAAGCAAAAAAAGGTGATTTTTGACAAAAGAGATAACACCCCCCCATTACGTCATGCTTCAGAAAGGTGAAAAATGGTCCGTTTTCAAATGTTTTATTTTTGAACGTCAGTTCACATTTGTAGGTAGATCATCAGTTTAAGAGCTAAAATTAGCATGTTTAAAGTGATTTTCATGCTTCCAGGGCCCCTAAACACAATATTTGTGGAACAGTTAAAAGTGCATGAAAATGGCCAATTTACTCACTCTGAGGTCTCAAAAAGGGTTTCTTCACCCCGGGAAGTGAATTAAATACAATTTGGAGGCATTTAATGTTCAAGCAAAAACAGGTGATTTTTGACAAAAGAGATAACACCCCCCCATTACGTCATGCTTCAGAAAGGTGAAAAATGGTCCGTTTTCAAATGTATTATTTTTGAACGTCAGTTCACATTTGTAGGTAGATCATCAGTTTAAGAGCTAAAATTAGCATGTTTAAAGTGATTTTCATGCTTCCAGGGGCCCGGGAAGTGAATTAAATACCATTTGGAGGCATTTAACGTTCAAGCACAAAAAGGTGATTTTTGACAAAAGAGATAACACCCCCCCATTACGTCATGCTTCAGAAAGGTGAAAAATGGTCCGTTTTCAAATGTTTTATTTTTGAACGTCAGTTCACATTTGTAGGTAGATCATCAGTTTAAGAGCTAAAATTAGCATGTTTAAAGTGATTTTCATGCTTCCAGGGGCCCGAGAAGTGAATTAAATACCATTTGGAGGCATTTAATGTTCAAGCAAAAAAAGGTGATTTTTGACATAAGAGATAACACCCCCCATTACGTCATGCTTCAGAAAGGTGAAAAATGGTCCGTTTTCAAATGTTTTATTTTTGAACGTCAGTTCACATTTGTAGGTAGATCATCAGTTTAAGAGCTAAAATTAGCATGTTTAAAGTGATTTTCATGCTTCCAGGGGCACGGTAAGTGAATTAAATACCATTTGGAGGCATTTAATGTTCAAGAAAAAACAGGTGATTTTTGACAAAAGAGATAACACCCCCCATTACGTCATGCTTCAGAAAGGTGAAAAATGGTCAGTTTTCAAATGTTTTATTTTTGAAGGTCAGTTCACATTTGTAGGTAGATCATCAGTTTAAGAGCTAAAATTAGCATGTTTAAAGTGATTTTCATGCTTCCAGGGGCCCTAAACACAAGATTTGTGGAACAGTTAAAAGTGCATGAAAATGGCCAATTTTCTCACTCTGAGGTCTAAAAAAGGGTTTCTTCACCCCGGGAAGTGAATTAAATACCATTTGGAGGCATTTAATGTTCAAGCAAAAACAGGTGATTTTTGACAAAAGAGATAACACCCCCCCCATTATGTCATGCTTCAGAAAGGTGAAAAATGGTCCGTTTTCAAATGTTTTATTTTTGAACGTCAGTTCACATTTGTAGGTAGATCATCAGTTTAAGAGCTAAAATTAGCATGTTTAAAGTGATTATCATGCTTCCAGGGGCCTGGGAAGTGAATTAAATACCATTTGGAGGCATTTAATGTTCAAGCAAAAACAGGTGATTTTTGACAAAAGAGATAACACCCCCCCATTACGTCATGCTTCAGAAAGGTGAAAAATGGTCCGTTTTCAAATGTTTTATTTTTGAACGTCAGTTCACATTTGTAGGTAGATCATCAGTTTAAGAGCTAAAATTAGCATGTTTAAAGTGATTTTCATGCTTCCAGGGCCCCTAAACACGATATTTGTGGAACAGTTAAACGTGCATGAAAATGGCCAATTTACTCACTCTGAGGTCTCAAAAAGGGTTTCTTCACCCCGGGAAGTGAATTAAATACAATTTGGAGGCATTTAATGTTCAAGCAAAAACAGGTGATTTTTGACAAAAGAGATAACACCCCCCCATTACGTCATGCTTCAGAAAGGTGAAAAATGGTCCGTTTTCAAATGTATTATTTTTGAACGTCAGTTCACATTTGTAGGTAGATCATCAGTTTAAGAGCTAAAATTAGCATGTTTAAAGTGATTATCATGCTTCCAGGGGCCTGGGAAGTGAATTAAATACCATTTGGAGGCATTTAATGTTCAAGCAAAAACAGGTGATTTTTGACAAAAGAGATAACACCCCCCCATTACGTCATGCTTCAGAAAGGTGAAAAATGGTCCGTTTTCAAATGTTTTATTTTTGAACGTCAGTTCACATTTGTAGGTAGATCATCAGTTTAAGAGCTAAAATTAGCATGTTTAAAGTGATTTTCATGCTTCCAGGGCCCCTAAACACAAGATTTGTGGAACAGTTAAAAGTGCATGAAAATGGCCAATTTACTCACTCTGAGGTCTCAAAAAGGGTTTCTTCACCCCGGGAAGTGAATTAAATACAATTTGGAGGCATTTAATGTTCAAGCAAAAACAGGTGATTTTTGACAAAAGAGATAACACCCCCCCATTACGTCATGCTTCAGAAAGGTGAAAAATGGTCCGTTTTCAAATGTATTATTTTTGAACGTCAGTTCACATTTGTAGGTAGATCATCAGTTTAAGAGCTAAAATTAGCATGTTTAAAGTGATTTTCATGCTTCCAGGGGCCCGGGAAGTGAATTAAATACCATTTGGAGGCATTTAATGTTCAAGCAAAAAAAGGTGATTTTTGACAAAAGAGATAACACCCCCCCATTACGTCATGCTTCAGAAAGGTGAAAAATGGTCCGTTTTCAAATGTTTTATTTTTGAACGTCAGTTCACATTTGTAGGTAGATCATCAGTTTAAGAGCTAAAATTAGCATGTTTAAAGTGATTTTCATGCTTCCAGGGGCCCGGGAAGTGAATTAAATACCATTTGGAGGCATTTAATGTTCAAGCAAAAAAAGGTGATTTTTGACAAAAGAGATAACACCCCCCCATTACGTCATGCTTCAGAAAGGTGAAAAATGGTCCGTTTTCAAATGTTTTATTTTTGAACGTCAGTTCACATTTGTAGGTAGATCATCAGTTTAAGAGCTAAAATTAGCATGTTTAAAGTGATTTTCATGCTTCCAGGGCCCCTAAACACAATATTTGTGGAACAGTTAAACGTGCATGAAAATGGCCAATTTACTCACTCTGAGGTCTCAAAAAGGGTTTCTTCACCCCGGGAAGTGAATTAAATACAATTTGGAGGCATTTAATGTTCAAGCAAAAACAGGTGATTTTTGACAAAAGAGATAACACCCCCCCATTACGTCATGCTTCAGAAAGGTGAAAAATGGTCCGTTTTCAAATGTATTATTTTTGAACGTCAGTTCACATTTGTAGGTAGATCATCAGTTTAAGAGCTAAAATTAGCATGTTTAAAGTGATTATCATGCTTCCAGGGGCCTGGGAAGTGAATTAAATACCATTTGGAGGCATTTAATGTTCAAGCAAAAACAGGTGATTTTTGACAAAAGAGATAACACCCCCCATTACGTCATGCTTCAGAAAGGTGAAAAATGGTCCGTTTTCAAATGTTTTATTTTTGAACGTCAGTTCACATTTGTAGGTAGATCATCAGTTTAAGAGCTAAAATTAGCATGTTTAAAGTGATTTTCATGCTTCCAGGGGCCCGGGAAGTGAATTAAATACCATTTGGAGGCATTTAATGTTCAAGCAAAAAAAGGTGATTTTTGACAAAAGAGATAACACCCCCCCATTACGTCATGCTTCAGAAAGGTGAAAAATGGTCCGTTTTCAAATGTTTTATTTTTGAACGTCAGTTCACATTTGTAGGTAGATTATCAGTTTAAGAGCTAAAATTAGCATGTTTAAAGTGATTTTCATGCTTCCAGGGGCACGGTAAGTGAATTAAATACCATTTGGAGGCATTTAATGTTCAAGAAAAAACAGGTGATTTTTGACAAAAGAGATAACACCCCCCATTACGTCATGCTTCAGAAAGGTGAAAAATAGTCAGTTTTCAAATGTTTTATTTTTGAAGGTCAGTTCACATTTGTAGGTAGATCATCAGTTTAAGAGCTAAAATTAGCATGTTTAAAGTGATTTTCATGCTTCCAGGGGCCCTAAACACAAGATTTGTGGAACAGTTAAAAGTGCATGAAAATGGCCAATTTTCTCACTCTGAGGTCTAAAAAAGGGTTTCTTCACCCCGGGAAGTGAATTAAATACCATTTGGAGGCATTTAATGTTCAAGCAAAAACAGGTGATTTTTGACAAAAGAGATAACACCCCCCCCATTATGTCATGCTTCAGAAAGGTGAAAAATGGTCCGTTTTCAAATGTTTTATTTTTGAACGTCAGTTCACATTTGTAGGTAGATCATCAGTTTAAGAGCTAAAATTAGCATGTTTAAAGTGATTATCATGCTTCCAGGGGCCTGGGAAGTGAATTAAATACCATTTGGAGGCATTTAATGTTCAAGCAAAAACAGGTGATTTTTGACAAAAGAGATAACACCCCCCCATTACGTCATGCTTCAGAAAGGTGAAAAATGGTCCGTTTTCAAATGTTTTATTTTTGAACGTCAGTTCACATTTGTAGGTAGATCATCAGTTTAAGAGCTAAAATTAGCATGTTTAAAGTGATTTTCATGCTTCCAGGGCCCCTAAACACAATATTTGTGGAACAGTTAAACGTGCATGAAAATGGCCAATTTACTCACTCTGAGGTCTCAAAAAGGGTTTCTTCACCCCGGGAAGTGAATTAAATACAATTTGGAGGCATTTAATGTTCAAGCAAAAACAGGTGATTTTTGACAAAAGAGATAACACCCCCCCATTACGTCATGCTTCAGAAAGGTGAAAAATGGTCCGTTTTCAAATGTATTATTTTTGAACGTCAGTTCACATTTGTAGGTAGATCATCAGTTTAAGAGCTAAAATTAGCATGTTTAAAGTGATTATCATGCTTCCAGGGGCCTGGGAAGTGAATTAAATACCATTTGGAGGCATTTAATGTTCAAGCAAAAACAGGTGATTTTTGACAAAAGAGATAACACCCCCCCATTACGTCATGCTTCAGAAAGGTGAAAAATGGTCCGTTTTCAAATGTTTTATTTTTGAACGTCAGTTCACATTTGTAGGTAGATCATCAGTTTAAGAGCTAAAATTAGCATGTTTAAAGTGATTTTCATGCTTCCAGGGCCCCTAAACACAAGATTTGTGGAACAGTTAAAAGTGCATGAAAATGGCCAATTTACTCACTCTGAGGTCTCAAAAAGGGTTTCTTCACCCCGGGAAGTGAATTAAATACAATTTGGAGGCATTTAATGTTCAAGCAAAAACAGGTGATTTTTGACAAAAGAGATAACACCCCCCCATTACGTCATGCTTCAGAAAGGTGAAAAATGGTCCGTTTTCAAATGTATTATTTTTGAACGTCAGTTCACATTTGTAGGTAGATCATCAGTTTAAGAGCTAAAATTAGCATGTTTAAAGTGATTTTCATGCTTCCAGGGGCCCGGGAAGTGAATTAAATACCATTTGGAGGCATTTAATGTTCAAGCAAAAAAAGGTGATTTTTGACAAAAGAGATAACACCCCCCCATTACGTCATGCTTCAGAAAGGTGAAAAATGGTCCGTTTTCAAATGTTTTATTTTTGAACCTCAGTTCACATTTGTAGGTAGATCATCAGTTTAAGAGCTAAAATTAGCATGTTTAAAGTGATTTTCATGCTTCCAGGGGCCCGGGAAGTGAATTAAATACCATTTGGAGGCATTTAATGTTCAAGCAAAAAAAGGTGATTTTTGACAAAAGAGATAACACCCCCCCATTACGTCATGCTTCAGAAAGGTGAAAAATGGTCCGTTTTCAAATGTTTTATTTTTGAACGTCAGTTCACATTTGTAGGTAGATCATCAGTTTAAGAGCTAAAATTAGCATGTTTAAAGTGATTTTCATGCTTCCAGGGCCCCTAAACACAATATTTGTGGAACAGTTAAACGTGCATGAAAATGGCCAATTTACTCACTCTGAGGTCTCAAAAAGGGTTTCTTCACCCCGGGAAGTGAATTAAATACAATTTGGAGGCATTTAATGTTCAAGCAAAAACAGGTGATTTTTGACAAAAGAGATAACACCCCCCCATTACGTCATGCTTCAGAAAGGTGAAAAATGGTCCGTTTTCAAATGTATTATTTTTGAACGTCAGTTCACATTTGTAGGTAGATCATCAGTTTAAGAGCTAAAATTAGCATGTTTAAAGTGATTATCATGCTTCCAGGGGCCTGGGAAGTGAATTAAATACCATTTGGAGGCATTTAATGTTCAAGCAAAAACAGGTGATTTTTGACAAAAGAGATAACACCCCCCCATTACGTCATGCTTCAGAAAGGTGAAAAATGGTCCGTTTTCAAATGTTTTATTTTTGAACGTCAGTTCACATTTGTAGGTAGATCATCAGTTTAAGAGCTAAAATTAGCATGTTTAAAGTGATTTTCATGCTTCCAGGGCCCCTAAACACAAGATTTGTGGAACAGTTAAAAGTGCATGAAAATGGCCAATTTACTCACTCTGAGGTCTCAAAAAGGGTTTCTTCACCCCGGGAAGTGAATTAAATACAATTTGGAGGCATTTAATGTTCAAGCAAAAACAGGTGATTTTTGACAAAAGAGATAACACCCCCCCATTACGTCATGCTTCAGAAAGGTGAAAAATGGTCCGTTTTCAAATGTATTATTTTTGAACGTCAGTTCACATTTGTAGGTAGATCATCAGTTTAAGAGCTAAAATTAGCATGTTTAAAGTGATTTTCATGCTTCCAGGGGCCCGGGAAGTGAATTAAATACCATTTGGAGGCATTTAATGTTCAAGCAAAAAAAGGTGATTTTTGACAAAAGAGATAACACCCCCCCATTACGTCATGCTTCAGAAAGGTGAAAAATGGTCCGTTTTCAAATGTTTTATTTTTGAACGTCAGTTCACATTTGTAGGTAGATCATCAGTTTAAGAGCTAAAATTAGCATGTTTAAAGTGATTTTCATGCTTCCAGGGGCCCGGGAAGTGAATTAAATACCATTTGGAGGCATTTAATGTTCAAGCAAAAAAAGGTGATTTTTGACAAAAGAGATAACACCCCCCCATTACGTCATGCTTCAGAAAGGTGAAAAATGGTCCGTTTTCAAATGTTTTATTTTTGAACGTCAGTTCACATTTGTAGGTAGATCATCAGTTTAAGAGCTAAAATTAGCATGTTTAAAGTGATTTTCATGCTTCCAGGGCCCCTAAACACAATATTTGTGGAACAGTTAAACGTGCATGAAAATGGCCAATTTACTCACTCTGAGGTCTCAAAAAGGGTTTCTTCACCCCGGGAAGTGAATTAAATACAATTTGGAGGCATTTAATGTTCAAGCAAAAACAGGTGATTTTTGACAAAAGAGATAACACCCCCCCATTACGTCATGCTTCAGAAAGGTGAAAAATGGTCCGTTTTCAAATGTATTATTTTTGAACGTCAGTTCACATTTGTAGGTAGATCATCAGTTTAAGAGCTAAAATTAGCATGTTTAAAGTGATTATCATGCTTCCAGGGGCCTGGGAAGTGAATTAAATACCATTTGGAGGCATTTAATGTTCAAGCAAAAACAGGTGATTTTTGACAAAAGAGATAACACCCCCCATTACGTCATGCTTCAGAAAGGTGAAAAATGGTCCGTTTTCAAATGTTTTATTTTTGAACGTCAGTTCACATTTGTAGGTAGATCATCAGTTTAAGAGCTAAAATTAGCATGTTTAAAGTGATTTTCATGCTTCCAGGGGCCCGGGAAGTGAATTAAATACCATTTGGAGGCATTTAATGTTCAAGCAAAAAAAGGTGATTTTTGACAAAAGAGATAACACCCCCCCATTACGTCATGCTTCAGAAAGGTGAAAAATGGTCCGTTTTCAAATGTTTTATTTTTGAACGTCAGTTCACATTTGTAGGTAGATTATCAGTTTAAGAGCTAAAATTAGCATGTTTAAAGTGATTTTCATGCTTCCAGGGGCACGGTAAGTGAATTAAATACCATTTGGAGGCATTTAATGTTCAAGAAAAAACAGGTGATTTTTGACAAAAGAGATAACACCCCCCATTACGTCATGCTTCAGAAAGGTGAAAAATGGTCAGTTTTCAAATGTTTTATTTTTGAAGGTCAGTTCACATTTGTAGGTAGATCATCAGTTTAAGAGCTAAAATTAGCATGTTTAAAGTGATTTTCATGCTTCCAGGGGCCCTAAACACAAGATTTGTGGAACAGTTAAAAGTGCATGAAAATGGCCAATTTTCTCACTCTGAGGTCTAAAAAAGGGTTTCTTCACCCCGGGAAGTGAATTAAATACCATTTGGAGGCATTTAATGTTCAAGCAAAAACAGGTGATTTTTGACAAAAGAGATAACACCCCCCCCATTATGTCATGCTTCAGAAAGGTGAAAAATGGTCCGTTTTTAAATGTTTTATTTTTGAACGTCAGTTCACATTTGTAGGTAGATCATCAGTTTAAGAGCTAAAATTAGCATGTTTAAAGTGATTATCATGCTTCCAGGGGCCTGGGAAGTGAATTAAATACCATTTGGAGGCATTTAATGTTCAAGCAAAAACAGGTGATTTTTGACAAAAGAGATAACACCCCCCCATTACGTCATGCTTCAGAAAGGTGAAAAATGGTCCGTTTTCAAATGTTTTATTTTTGAACGTCAGTTCACATTTGTAGGTAGATCATCAGTTTAAGAGCTAAAATTAGCATGTTTAAAGTGATTTTCATGCTTCCAGGGCCCCTAAACACAATATTTGTGGAACAGTTAAACGTGCATGAAAATGGCCAATTTACTCACTCTGAGGTCTCAAAAAGGGTTTCTTCACCCCGGGAAGTGAATTAAATACAATTTGGAAGCATTTAATGTTCAAGCAAAAACAGGTGATTTTTGACAAAAGAGATAACACCCCCCCATTACGTCATGCTTCAGAAAGGTGAAAAATGGTCCGTTTTCAAATGTATTATTTTTGAACGTCAGTTCACATTTGTAGGTAGATCATCAGTTTAAGAGCTAAAATTAGCATGTTTAAAGTGATTATCATGCTTCCAGGGGCCTGGGAAGTGAATTAAATACCATTTGGAGGCATTTAATGTTCAAGCAAAAACAGGTGATTTTTGACAAAAGAGATAACACCCCCCCATTACGTCATGCTTCAGAAAGGTGAAAAATGGTCCGTTTTCAAATGTTTTATTTTTGAACGTCAGTTCACATTTGTAGGTAGATCATCAGTTTAAGAGCTAAAATTAGCATGTTTAAAGTGATTTTCATGCTTCCAGGGCCCCTAAACACAAGATTTGTGGAACAGTTAAAAGTGCATGAAAATGGCCAATTTACTCACTCTGAGGTCTCAAAAAGGGTTTCTTCACCCCGGGAAGTGAATTAAATACAATTTGGAGGCATTTAATGTTCAAGCAAAAACAGGTGATTTTTGACAAAAGAGATAACACCCCCCCATTACGTCATGCTTCAGAAAGGTGAAAAATGGTCCGTTTTCAAATGTATTATTTTTGAACGTCAGTTCACATTTGTAGGTAGATCATCAGTTTAAGAGCTAAAATTAGCATGTTTAAAGTGATTTTCATGCTTCCAGGGGCCCGGGAAGTGAATTAAATACCATTTGGAGGCATTTAATGTTCAAGCAAAAAAAGGTGATTTTTTGACAAAAGAGATAACACCCCCCCATTACGTCATGCTTCAGAAAGGTGAAAAATGGTCCGTTTTCAAATGTTTTATTTTTGAACGTCAGTTCACATTTGTAGGTAGATCATCAGTTTAAGAGCTAAAATTAGCATGTTTAAAGTGATTTTCATGCTTCCAGGGGCCCGGGAAGTGAATTAAATACCATTTGGAGGCATTTAATGTTCAAGCAAAAAAAGGTGATTTTTGACAAAAGAGATAACACCCCCCCATTACGTCATGCTTCAGAAAGGTGAAAAATGGTCCGTTTTCAAATGTTTTATTTTTGAACGTCAGTTCACATTTGTAGGTAGATCATCAGTTTAAGAGCTAAAATTAGCATGTTTAAAGTGATTTTCATGCTTCCAGGGCCCCTAAACACAATATTTGTGGAACAGTTAAACGTGCATGAAAATGGCCAATTTACTCACTCTGAGGTCTCAAAAAGGGTTTCTTCACCCCGGGAAGTGAATTAAATACAATTTGGAGGCATTTAATGTTCAAGCAAAAACAGGTGATTTTTGACAAAAGAGATAACACCCCCCCATTACGTCATGCTTCAGAAAGGTGAAAAATGGTCCGTTTTCAAATGTATTATTTTTGAACGTCAGTTCACATTTGTAGGTAGATCATCAGTTTAAGAGCTAAAATTAGCATGTTTAAAGTGATTATCATGCTTCCAGGGGCCTGGGAAGTAAATTAAATACCATTTGGAGGCATTTAATGTTCAAGCAAAAACAGGTGATTTTTGACAAAAGAGATAACACCCCCCCATTACGTCATGCTTCAGAAAGGTGAAAAATGGTCCGTTTTCAAATGTTTTATTTTTGAACGTCAGTTCACATTTGTAGGTAGATCATCAGTTTAAGAGCTAAAATTAGCATGTTTAAAGTGATTTTCATGCTTCCAGGGCCCCTAAACACAAGATTTGTGGAACAGTTAAAAGTGCATGAAAATGGCCAATTTACTCACTCTGAGGTCTCAAAAAGGGTTTCTTCACCCCGGGAAGTGAATTAAATACAATTTGGAGGCATTTAATGTTCAAGCAAAAACAGGTGATTTTTGACAAAAGAGATAACACCCCCCCATTACGTCATGCTTCAGAAAGGTGAAAAATGGTCCGTTTTCAAATGTATTATTTTTGAACGTCAGTTCACATTTGTAGGTAGATCATCAGTTTAAGAGCTAAAATTAGCATGTTTAAAGTGATTTTCATGCTTCCAGGGGCCCGGGAAGTGAATTAAATACCATTTGGAGGCATTTAATGTTCAAGCAAAAAAAGGTGATTTTTGACAAAAGAGATAACACCCCCCCATTACGTCATGCTTCAGAAAGGTGAAAAATGGTCCGTTTTCAAATGTTTTATTTTTGAACGTCAGTTCACATTTGTAGGTAGATCATCAGTTTAAGAGCTAAAATTAGCATGTTTAAAGTGATTTTCATGCTTCCAGGGGCCCGGGAAGTGAATTAAATACCATTTGGAGGCATTTAATGTTCAAGCAAAAAAAGGTGATTTTTGACAAAAGAGATAACACCCCCCCATTACGTCATGCTTCAGAAAGGTGAAAAATGGTCCGTTTTCAAATGTTTTATTTTTGAACGTCAGTTCACATTTGTAGGTAGATCATCAGTTTAAGAGCTAAAATTAGCATGTTTAAAGTGATTTTCATGCTTCCAGGGCCCCTAAACACAATATTTGTGGAACAGTTAAACGTGCATGAAAATGGCCAATTTACTCACTCTGAGGTCTCAAAAAGGGTTTCTTCACCCCGGGAAGTGAATTAAATACAATTTGGAGGCATTTAACGTTCAAGCAAAAACAGGTGATTTTTGACAAAAGAGATAACACCCCCCCATTACGTCATGCTTCAGAAAGGTGAAAAATGGTCCGTTTTCAAATGTATTATTTTTGAACGTCAGTTCACATTTGTAGGTAGATCATCAGTTTAAGAGCTAAAATTAGCATGTTTAAAGTGATTATCATGCTTCCAGGGGCCTGGGAAGTGAATTAAATACCATTTGGAGGCATTTAATGTTCAAGCAAAAACAGGTGATTTTTGACAAAAGAGATAACACCCCCCATTACGTCATGCTTCAGAAAGGTGAAAAATGGTCCGTTTTCAAATGTTTTATTTTTGAACGTCAGTTCACATTTGTAGGTAGATCATCAGTTTAAGAGCTAAAATTAGCATGTTTAAAGTGATTTTCATGCTTCCAGGGGCCCGGGAAGTGAATTAAATACCATTTGGAGGCATTTAATGTTCAAGCAAAAAAAGGTGATTTTTGACAAAAGAGATAACACCCCCCCATTACGTCATGCTTCAGAAAGGTGAAAAATGGTCCGTTTTCAAATGTTTTATTTTTGAACGTCAGTTCACATTTGTAGGTAGATTATCAGTTTAAGAGCTAAAATTAGCATGTTTAAAGTGATTTTCATGCTTCCAGGGGCACGGTAAGTGAATTAAATACCATTTGGAGGCATTTAATGTTCAAGAAAAAACAGGTGATTTTTGACAAAAGAGATAACACCCCCCATTACGTCATGCTTCAGAAAGGTGAAAAATGGTCAGTTTTCAAATGTTTTATTTTTGAAGGTCAGTTCACATTTGTAGGTAGATCATCAGTTTAAGAGCTAAAATTAGCATGTTTAAAGTGATTTTCATGCTTCCAGGGGCCCTAAACACAAGATTTGTGGAACAGTTAAAAGTGCATGAAAATGGCCAATTTTCTCACTCTGAGGTCTAAAAAAGGGTTTCTTCACCCCGGGAAGTGAATTAAATACCATTTGGAGGCATTTAATGTTCAAGCAAAAACAGGTGATTTTTGACAAAAGAGATAACACCCCCCCCATTATGTCATGCTTCAGAAAGGTGAAAAATGGTCCGTTTTCAAATGTTTTATTTTTGAACGTCAGTTCACATTTGTAGGTAGATCATCAGTTTAAGAGCTAAAATTAGCATGTTTAAAGTGATTATCATGCTTCCAGGGGCCTGGGAAGTGAATTAAATACCATTTGGAGGCATTTAATGTTCAAGCAAAAACAGGTGATTTTTGACAAAAGAGATAACACCCCCCCATTACGTCATGCTTCAGAAAGGTGAAAAATGGTCCGTTTTCAAATGTTTTATTTTTGAACGTCAGTTCACATTTGTAGGTAGATCATCAGTTTAAGAGCTAAAATTAGCATGTTTAAAGTGATTTTCATGCTTCCAGGGCCCCTAAACACAATATTTGTGGAACAGTTAAACGTGCATGAAAATGGCCAATTTACTCACTCTGAGGTCTCAAAAAGGGTTTCTTCACCCCGGGAAGTGAATTAAATACAATTTGGAGGCATTTAATGTTCAAGCAAAAACAGGTGATTTTTGACAAAAGAGATAACACCCCCCCATTACGTCATGCTTCAGAAAGGTGAAAAATGGTCCGTTTTCAAATGTATTATTTTTGAACGTCAGTTCACATTTGTAGGTAGATCATCAGTTTAAGAGCTAAAATTAGCATGTTTAAAGTGATTATCATGCTTCCAGGGGCCTGGGAAGTGAATTAAATACCATTTGGAGGCATTTAATGTTCAAGCAAAAACAGGTGATTTTTGACAAAAGAGATAACACCCCCCCCCATTACGTCATGCTTCAGAAAGGTGAAAAATGGTCCGTTTTCAAATGTTTTATTTTTGAACGTCAGTTCACATTTGTAGGTAGATCATCAGTTTAAGAGCTAAAATTAGCATGTTTAAAGTGATTTTCATGCTTCCAGGGCCCCTAAACACAAGATTTGTGGAACAGTTAAAAGTGCATGAAAATGGCCAATTTACTCACTCTGAGGTCTCAAAAAGGGTTTCTTCACCCCGGGAAGTGAATTAAATACAATTTGGAGGCATTTAATGTTCAAGCAAAAACAGGTGATTTTTGACAAAAGAGATAACACCCCCCCATTACGTCATGCTTCAGAAAGGTGAAAAATGGTCCGTTTTCAAATGTATTATTTTTGAACGTCAGTTCACATTTGTAGGTAGATCATCAGTTTAAGAGCTAAAATTAGCATGTTTAAAGTGATTTTCATGCTTCCAGGGGCCCGGGAAGTGAATTAAATACCATTTGGAGGCATTTAATGTTCAAGCAAAAAAAGGTGATTTTTGACAAAAGAGATAACACCCCCCCATTACGTCATGCTTCAGAAAGGTGAAAAATGGTCCGTTTTCAAATGTTTTATTTTTGAACGTCAGTTCACATTTGTAGGTAGATCATCAGTTTAAGAGCTAAAATTAGCATGTTTAAAGTGATTTTTATGCTTCCAGGGGCCCGGGAAGTGAATTAAATACCATTTGGAGGCATTTAATGTTCAAGCAAAAAAAGGTGATTTTTGACAAAAGAGATAACACCCCCCCATTACGTCATGCTTCAGAAAGGTGAAAAATGGTCCGTTTTCAAATGTTTTATTTTTGAACGTCAGTTCACATTTGTAGGTAGATCATCAGTTTAAGAGCTAAAATTAGCATGTTTAAAGTGATTTTCATGCTTCCAGGGCCCCTAAACACAATATTTGTGGAACAGTTAAACGTGCATGAAAATGGCCAATTTACTCACTCTGAGGTCTCAAAAAGGGTTTCTTCACCCCGGGAAGTGAATTAAATACAATTTGGAGGCATTTAATGTTCAAGCAAAAACAGGTGATTTTTGACAAAAGAGATAACACCCCCCATTACGTCATGCTTCAGAAAGGTGAAAAATGGTCCGTTTTCAAATGTATTATTTTTGAACGTCAGTTCACATTTGTAGGTAGATCATCAGTTTAAGAGCTAAAATTAGCATGTTTAAAGTGATTATCATGCTTCCAGGGGCCTGGGAAGTGAATTAAATACCATTTGGAGGCATTTAATGTTCAAGCAAAAACAGGTGATTTTTGACAAAAGAGATAACACCCCCCATTACGTCATGCTTCAGAAAGGTGAAAAATGGTCCGTTTTCAAATGTTTTATTTTTGAACGTCAGTTCACATTTGTAGGTAGATCATCAGTTTAAGAGCTAAAATTAGCATGTTTAAAGTGATTTTCATGCTTCCAGGGGCCCGGGAAGTGAATTAAATACCATTTGGAGGCATTTAATGTTCAAGCAAAAAAAGGTGATTTTTGACAAAAGAGATAACACCCCCCCATTACGTCATGCTTCAGAAAGGTGAAAAATGGTCCATTTTCAAATGTTTTATTTTTGAACGTCAGTTCACATTTGTAGGTAGATTATCAGTTTAAGAGCTAAAATTAGCATGTTTAAAGTGATTTTCATGCTTCCAGGGGCACGGTAAGTGAATTAAATACCATTTGGAGGTATTTAATGTTCAAGAAAAAACAGGTGATTTTTGACAAAAGAGATAACACCCCCCATTACGTCATGCTTCAGAAAGGTGAAAAATGGTCAGTTTTCAAATGTTTTATTTTTGAAGGTCAGTTCACATTTGTAGGTAGATCATCAGTTTAAGAGCTAAAATTAGCATGTTTAAAGTGATTTTCATGCTTCCAGGGGCCCTAAACACAAGATTTGTGGAACAGTTAAAAGTGCATGAAAATGGCCAATTTTCTCTCTCTGAGGTCTAAAAAAGGGTTTCTTCACCCCGGGAAGTGAATTAAATACCATTTGGAGGCATTTAATGTTCAAGCAAAAACAGGTGATTTTTGACAAAAGAGATAACACCCCCCCATTACGTCATGCTTCAGAAAGGTGAAAAATGGTCCGTTTTCAAATGTTTTATTTTTGAACGTCAGTTCACATTTGTAGGTAGATCATCAGTTTAAGAGCTAAAATTAGCATGTTTAAAGTGATTATCATGCTTCCAGGGGCCTGGGAAGTGAATTAAATACCATTTGGAGGCATTTAATGGTCAAGCAAAAACAGGTGATTTTTGACAAAAGAGATAACACCCCCGATTACGTCATGCTTCAGAAAGGTGAAAAATGGTCAGTTTTCAAATGTTTTATTTTTGAACGTCAGTTCACATTTGTAGGTAGATCATCAGTTTAAGAGCTAAAATTAGCATGTTTAAAGTGATTATCATGCTTCCAGGGGCCTGGGAAGTGAATTAAATACCATTTGGAGGCATTTAATGTTCAAGCAAAAACAGGTGATTTTTGACAAAAGAGATAACACCCCCCCATTACGTCATGCTTCAGAAAGGTGAAAAATGGTCCGTTTTCAAATGTTTTATTTTTGAACGTCAGTTCACATTTGTAGGTAGATCATCAGTTTAAGAGCTAAAATTAGCATGTTTAAAGTGATTTTCATGCTTCCAGGGGCCCTAAACACAAGATTTGTGGAACAGTTAAAAGTGCATGAAAATGGCCAATTTACTCACTCTGAGGTCTCAAAAAGGGTTTCTTCACCCCGGGAAGTGAATTAAATACAATTTGGAGGCATTTAATGTTCAAGCAAAAACAGGTGATTTTTGACAAAAGAGATAACACCCCCCATTACGTCATGCTTCAGAAAGGTGAAAAATGGTCCGTTTTCAAATGTATTATTTTTGAACGTCAGTTCACATTTGTAGGTAGATCATCAGTTTAAGAGCTAAAATTAGCATGTTTAAAGTGATTTTCATGCTTCCAGGGGCCCGGGAAGTGAATTAAATACCATTTGGAGGCATTTAATGTTCAAGCAAAAAAAGGTGATTTTTGACAAAAGAGATAACACCCCCCCATTACGTCATGCTTCAGAAAGGTGAAAAATGGTCCGTTTTCAAATGTTTTATTTTTGAACGTCAGTTCACATTTGTAGGTAGATCATCAGTTTAAGAGCTAAAATTAGCATGTTTAAAGTGATTTTCATGCTTCCAGGGGCCCGGGAAGTGAATTAAATACCATTTGGAGGCATTTAATGTTCAAGCAAAAAAAGGTGATTTTTGACAAAAGAGATAACACCCCCCCATTACGTCATGCTTCAGAAAGGTGAAAAATGGTCCGTTTTCAAATGTTTTATTTTTGAACGTCAGTTCACATTTGTAGGTAGATCATCAGTTTAAGAGCTAAAATTAGCATGTTTAAAGTGATTTTCATGCTTCCAGGGGCACGGTAAGTGAATTAAATACCATTTGGAGGCATTTAATGTTCAAGAAAAAACAGGTGATTTTTGACAAAAGAGATAACACCCCCCATTACGTCATGCTTCAGAAAGGTGAAAAATGGTCAGTTTTCGAATGTTTTATTTTTGAAGGTCAGTTCACATTTGTAGGTAGATCATCAGTTTAAGAGCTAAAATTAGCATGTTTAAAGTGATTTTCATGCTTCCAGGGGCCCTAAACACAAGATTTGCGGAACAGTTAAAAGTGCATGAAAATGGCCAATTTTCTCACTCTGAGGTCTAAAAAAGGGTTTCTTCACCCCGGGAAGTGAATTAAATACCATTTGGAGGCATTTAATGTTCAAGCAAAAACAGGTGATTTTTGACAAAAGAGATAACACCCCCCCATTACGTCATGCTTCAGAAAGGTGAAAAATGGTCCGTTTTCAAATGTTTTATTTTTGAACGTCAGTTCACATTTGTAGGTAGATCATCAGTTTAAGAGCTAAAATTAGCATGTTTAAAGTGATTATCATGCTTCCAGGGGCCTGGGAAGTGAATTAAATACCATTTGGAGGCATTTAATGGTCAAGCAAAAACAGGTGATTTTTGACAAAAGAGATAACACCCCCGACTACGTCATGCTTCAGAAAGGTGAAAAATGGTCAGTTTTCAAATGTTTTATTTTTGAACGTCAGTTCACATTTGTAGGTAGATCATCAGTTTAAGAGCTAAAATTAGCATGTTTAAAGTGATTATCATGCTTCCAGGGGCCTGGGAAGTGAATTAAATACCATTTGGAGGCATTTAATGTTCAAGCAAAAACAGGTGATTTTTGACAAAAGAGATAACACCCCCCCATTACGTCATGCTTCAGAAAGGTGAAAAATGGTCCGTTTTCAAATGTTTTATTTTTGAACGTCAGTTCACATTTGTAGGTAGATCATCAGTTTAAGAGCTAAAATTTGCATGTTTAAAGTGATTTTCATGCTTCCAGGGGCACGGGAAGTGAATTAAATACCATTTGGAGGCATTTAATGTTCAAGCAAAAACAGGTGATTTTTGACAAAAGAGATAAAACCCCCCCATTACGTCATGCTTCAGAAAGGTGAAAAATGGTCCGTTTTCAAATGTTTTATTTTTGAACGTCAGTTCACATTTGTAGGTAGATCATCAGTTTAAGAGCTAAAATTAGCATGTTTAAAGTGATTATCATGCTTCCAGGGGCCTGGGAAGTGAATTAAATACCATTTGGAGGCATTTAATGGTCAAGCAAAAACAGGTGATTTTTGACAAAAGAGATAACACCCCCGATTACGTCATGCTTCAGAAAGGTGAAAAATGGTCAGTTTTCAAATGTTTTATTTTTGAACGTCAGTTCACATTTGTAGGTAGATCATCAGTTTAAGAGCTAAAATTAGCATGTTTAAAGTGATTTAAATGCTTCCAGGGCCCCTAAACACAAGATTTGTGGAACAGTTAAAAGTGCATGAAAATGGCCAATTTACTCACTCTGAGGTCTCAAAAAGGGTTTTTTCACCCCGGGAAGTGAATTAAATACAATTTGGAGGCATTTAATGTTCAAGCAAAAACAGGTGATTTTTGACAAAAGAGATAACACCCCCCATTACGTCATGCTTCAGAAAGGTGAAAAATGGTCCGTTTTCAAATGTATTATTTTTGAACTTCAGTTCACATTTGTAGGTAGATCATCCGTTTAAGAGCTAAAATTAGCATGTTTAAAGTGATTTTCATGCTACCAGGAGCCCGGGAAGTGAATTAAATACCATTTGGAGGCATTTAATGTTCAAGCAAAAAAAGGTGATTTTTTACAAAAGAGATAACACCCCCCATTACGTCATGCTTCAGAAAGGTGAAAAATGGTCCGTTTTCAAATGTTTTATTCTTGAACGTCAGTTCACATTTGTAGGTAGATCATCAGTTTAAGAGCTAAAATGTGCATGTTTAAAGTGATTTTCATGCTTCCAGGGGCACGGGAAGTGAATTAAATACCATTTGGAGGCATTTAATGTTCAAGAAAAAACAGGTGATTTTTGACAAAAGAGATAACACCCCCCATTACGTCATGCTTCAGAAAGGTGAAAAATGGTCAGTTTTCAAATGTTTTATTTTTGAAGGTCAGTTCACATTTGTAGGTAGATCATCAGTTTAAGAGCTAAAATTAGCATGTTTAAAGTGATTTTCATGCTTCCAGGGGCCCTAAACACAAGATTTGTGGAACAGTTAAAAGTGCATGAAAATGGCCAATTTTCTCACTCTGAGGTCTAAAAAAGGGTTTCTTCACCCCGGGAAGTGAATTAAATACCATTTGGAGGCATTTAATGTTCAAGCAAAAACAGGTGATTTTTGACAAAAGAGATAACACCCCCCCCATTACGTCATGCTTCAGAAAGGTGAAAAATGGTCCATTTTCAAATGTTTTATTTTTGAACGTCAGTTCACATTTGTAGGTAGATCATCAGTTTAAGAGCTAAAATTAGCATGTTTAAAGTGATTATCATGCTTCCAGGGGCCTGGGAAGTGAATTAAATACCATTTGGAGGCATTTAATGTTCAAGCAAAAACAGGTGATTTTTGACAAAAGAGATAACACCCCCCCATTACGTCATGCTTCAGAAAGGTGAAAAATGGTCCGTTTTCAAATGTTTTATTTTTGAACGTCAGTTCACATTTGTAGGTAGATCATCAGTTTAAGAGCTAAAATTAGCATGTTTAAAGTGATTTTCATGCTTCCAGGGCCCCTAAACACAATATTTGTGGAACAGTTAAACGTGCATGAAAATGGCCAATTTACTCACTCTGAGGTCTCAAAAAGGGTTTCTTCACCCCGGGAAGTGAATTAAATACAATTTGGAGGCATTTAATGTTCAAGCAAAAACAGGTGATTTTTGACAAAAGAGATAACACCCCCCCATTACGTCATGCTTCAGAAAGGTGAAAAATGGTCCGTTTTCAAATGTATTATTTTTGAACGTCAGTTCACATTTGTAGGTAGATCATCAGTTTAAGAGCTAAAATTAGCATGTTTAAAGTGATTTTCATGCTTCCAGGGGCCTAAACACAAGATTTGTGGAACACTTAAAAGTGCATGAAAATGGCCAATTTACTCACTCTGAGGTCTCAAAAAGGGTTTCTTCACCCCGGGAAGTGAATTAAATACCAATTGGAGGCATTTAATGTTCAAGCAAAAAAAGGTGATTTTTGACAAAAGAGATAACACCCCCCCATTACGTCATGCTTCAGAAAGGTGAAAAATGGTCCGTTTTCAAATGTTTTATTTTTGAACGTCAGTTCACATTTGTAGGTAGATCATCAGTTTAAGAGCTAAAATTAGCATGTTTAAAGTGATTTTCATGCTTCCAGGGGCCCGGGAAGTGAATTAAATACCATTTGGAGGCATTTAATGTTCAAGCAAAAAAAGGTGATTTTTGACAAAAGAGATAACACCCCCCCATTACGTCATGCTTCAGAAAGGTGAAAAATGGTCCGTTTTCAAATGTTTTATTTTTGAACGTCAGTTCACATTTGTAGGTAGATCATCAGTTTAAGAGCTAAAATTAGCATGTTTAAAGTGATTATCATGCTTCCAGGGGCCTGGGAAGTGAATTAAATACCATTTGGAGGCATTTAATGTTCAAGCAAAAACAGGTGATTTTTGACAAAAGAGATAACACCCCCCCATTACGTCATGCTTCAGAAAGGTGAAAAATGGTCCGTTTTCAAATGTTTTATTTTTGAACGTCAGTTCACATTTGTAGGTAGATCATCAGTTTAAGAGCTAAAATTAGCATGTTTAAAGTGATTTTCATGCTTCCAGGGGCCCGGGAAGTGAATTAAATACCATTTGGAGGCATTTAATGTTCAAGCAAAAAAAGGTGATTTTTGACAAAAGAGATAACACCCCCCCATTACGTCATGCTTCAGAAAGGTGAAAAATGGTCCGTTTTCAAATGTTTTATTTTTGAACGTCAGTTCACATTTGTAGGTAGATCATCAGTTTAAGAGCTAAAATTAGCATGTTTAAAGTGATTTTCATGCTTCCAGGGGCACGGTAAGTGAATTAAATACCATTTGGAGGCATTTAATGTTCAAGAAAAAACAGGTGATTTTTGACAAAAGAGATAACACCCCCCATTACGTCATGCTTCAGAAAGGTGAAAAATGGTCAGTTTTCAAATGTTTTATTTTTGAAGGTCAGTTCACATTTGTAGGTAGATCATCAGTTTAAGAGCTAAAATTAGCATGTTTAAAGTGATTTTCATGCTTCCAGGGGCCCTAAACACAAGATTTGTGGAACAGTTAAAAGTGCATGAAAATGGCCAATTTTCTCACTCTGAGGTCTAAAAAAGGGTTTCTTCACCCCGGGAAGTGAATTAAATACCATTTGGAGGCATTTAATGTTCAAGCAAAAACAGGTGATTTTTGACAAAAGAGATAACACCCCCCCCATTACGTCATGCTTCAGAAAGGTGAAAAATGGTCCGTTTTCAAATGTTTTATTTTTGAACGTCAGTTCACATTTGTAGGTAGATCATCAGTTTAAGAGCTAAAATTAGCATGTTTAAAGTGATTATCATGCTTCCAGGGGCCTGGGAAGTGAATTAAATACCATTTGGAGGCATTTAATGTTCAAGCAAAAACAGGTGATTTTTGACAAAAGAGATAACACCCCCCCATTACGTCATGCTTCAGAAAGGTGAAAAATGGTCCGTTTTCAAATGTTTTATTTTTGAACGTCAGTTCACATTTGTAGGTAGATCATCAGTTTAAGAGCTAAAATTAGCATGTTTAAAGTGATTTTCATGCTTCCAGGGCCCCTAAACACAATATTTGTGGAACAGTTAAACGTGCATGAAAATGGCCAATTTACTCACTCTGAGGTCTCAAAAAGGGTTTCTTCACCCCGGGAAGTGAATTAAATACAATTTGGAGGCATTTAATGTTCAAGCAAAAACAGGTGATTTTTGACAAAAGAGATAACACCCCCCCATTACGTCATGCTTCAGAAAGGTGAAAAATGGTCCGTTTTCAAATGTATTATTTTTGAACGTCAGTTCACATTTGTAGGTAGATCATCAGTTTAAGAGCTAAAATTAGCATGTTTAAAGTGATTTTCATGCTTCCAGGGGCCTAAACACAAGATTTGTGGAACAGTTAAAAGTGCATGAAAATGGCCAATTTACTCACTCTGAGGTCTCAAAAAGGGTTTCTTCACCCCGGGAAGTGAATTAAATACCAATTGGAGGCATTTAATGTTCAAGCAAAAAAAGGTGATTTTTGACAAAAGAGATAACACCCCCCCATTACGTCATGCTTCAGAAAGGTGAAAAATGGTCCGTTTTCAAATGTTTTATTTTTGAACGTCAGTTCACATTTGTAGGTAGATCATCAGTTTAAGAGCTAAAATTAGCATGTTTAAAGTGATTTTCATGCTTCCAGGGGCCCGGGAAGTGAATTAAATACCATTTGGAGGCATTTAATGTTCAAGCAAAAAAAGGTGATTTTTGACAAAAGAGATAACACCCCCCCATTACGTCATGCTTCAGAAAGGTGAAAAATGGTCCGTTTTCAAATGTTTTATTTTTGAACGTCAGTTCACATTTGTAGGTAGATCATCAGTTTAAGAGCTAAAATTAGCATGTTTAAAGTGATTATCATGCTTCCAGGGGCCTGGGAAGTGAATTAAATACCATTTGGAGGCATTTAATGTTCAAGCAAAAACAGGTGATTTTTGACAAAAGAGATAACACCCCCCCATTACGTCATGCTTCAGAAAGGTGAAAAATGGTCCGTTTTCAAATGTTTTATTTTTGAACGTCAGTTCACATTTGTAGGTAGATCATCAGTTTAAGAGCTAAAATTAGCATGTTTAAAGTGATTTTCATGCTTCCAGGGGCCCGGGAAGTGAATTAAATACCATTTGGAGGCATTTAATGTTCAAGCAAAAAAAGGTGATTTTTGACAAAAGAGATAACACCCCCCCATTACGTCATGCTTCAGAAAGGTGAAAAATGGTCCGTTTTCAAATGTTTTATTTTTGAACGTCAGTTCACATTTGTAGGTAGATCATCAGTTTAAGAGCTAAAATTAGCATGTTTAAAGTGATTATCATGCTTCCAGGGGCCTAGGAAGTGAATTAAATACCATTTGGAGGCATTTAATGTTCAAGCAAAAACAGGTGATTTTTGACAAAAGAGATAACACCCCCCCATTACGTCATGCTTCAGAAAGGTGAAAAATGGTCCGTTTTCAAATGTTTTATTTTTGAACGTCAGTTCACATTTGTAGGTAGATCATCAGTTTAAGAGCTAAAATTAGCATGTTTAAAGTGATTTTCATGCTTCCAGGGCCCCTAAACACAATATTTGTGGAACAGTTAAACGTGCATGAAAATGGCCAATTTACTCACTCTGAGGTCTCAAAAAGGGTTTCTTCACCCCGGGAAGTGAATTAAATACAATTTGGAGGCATTTAATGTTCAAGCAAAAACAGGTGATTTTTGACAAAAGAGATAACACCCCCCCATTACGTCATGCTTCAGAAAGGTGAAAAATGGTCCGTTTTCAAATGTATTATTTTTGAACGTCAGTTCACATTTGTAGGTAGATCATCAGTTTAAGAGCTAAAATTAGCATGTTTAAAGTGATTATCATGCTTCCAGGGGCCTGGGAAGTGAATTAAATACCATTTGGAGGCATTTAATGTTCAAGCAAAAACAGGTGATTTTTGACACAGGAGATAACACCCCCCCATTACGTCATGCTTCAGAAAGGTGAAAAATGGTCCGTTTTCAAATGTTTTATTTTTGAACGTCAGTTCACATTTGTAGGTAGATCATCAGTTTAAGAGCTAAAATTAGCATGTTTAAAGTGATTTTCATGCTTCCAGGGGCACGGTAAGTGAATTAAATACCATTTGGAGGCATTTAATGTTCAAGAAAAAACAGGTGATTTTTGACAAAACAGATAACACCCCCCATTACGTCATGCTTCAGAAAGGTGAAAAATGGTCAGTTTTCAAATGTTTTATTTTTGAAGGTCAGTTCACATTTGTAGGTAGATCATCAGTTTAAGAGCTAAAATTAGCATGTTTAAAGTGATTTTCATGCTTCCAGGGGCCCTAAACACAAGATTTGTGGAACAGTTAAAAGTGCATGAAAATGGCCAATTTTCTCACTCTGAGGTCTAAAAAAGGGTTTCTTCACCCCGGGAAGTGAATTAAATACCATTTGGAGGCATTTAATGTTCAAGCAAAAACAGTTGATTTTTGACAAAAGAGATAACACCCCCCCCATTACGTCATGCTTCAGAAAGGTGAAAAATGGTCCGTTTTCAAATGTTTTATTTTTGAACGTCAGTTCACATTTGTAGGTAGATCATCAGTTTAAGAGCTAAAATTAGCATGTTTAAAGTGATTATCATGCTTCCAGGGGCCTGGGAAGTGAATTAAATACCATTTGGAGGCATTTAATGTTCAAGCAAAAACAGGTGATTTTTGACAAAAGAGATAACACCCCCCCATTACGTCATGCTTCAGAAAGGTGAAAAATGGTCCGTTTTCAAATGTTTTATTTTTGAACGTCAGTTCACATTTGTAGGTAGATCATCAGTTTAAGAGCTAAAATTAGCATGTTTAAAGTGATTATCATGCTTCCAGGGGCCTGGGAAGTGAATTAAATACCATTTGGAGGCATTTAATGTTCAAGCAAAAACAGGTGATTTTTGACAAAAGAGATAACACCCCCCCATTACGTCATGCTTCAGAAAGGTGAAAAATGGTCCGTTTTCAAATGTTTTATTTTTGAACGTCAGTTCACATTTGTAGGTAGATCATCAGTTTAAGAGCTAAAATTAGCATGTTTAAAGTGATTTTCATGCTTCCAGGGGCCCGGGAAGTGAATTAAATACCATTTGGAGGCATTTAATGTTCAAGCAAAAAAAGGTGATTTTTGACAAAAGAGATAACACCCCCCCATTACGTCATGCTTCAGAAAGGTGAAAAATGGTCCGTTTTCAAATGTTTTATTTTTGAACGTCAGTTCACATTTGTAGGTAGATCATCAGTTTAAGAGCTAAAATTAGCATGTTTAAAGTGATTTTCATGCTTCCAGGGGCACGGTAAGTGAATTAAATACCATTTGGAGGCATTTAATGTTCAAGAAAAAACAGGTGATTTTTGACAAAAGAGATAACACCCCCCATTACGTCATGCTTCAGAAAGGTGAAAAATGGTCAGTTTTCAAATGTTTTATTTTTGAAGGTCAGTTCACATTTGTAGGTAGATCATCAGTTTAAGAGCTAAAATTAGCATGTTTAAAGTGATTTTCATGCTTCCAGGGGCCCTAAACACAAGATTTGTGGAACAGTTAAAAGTGCATGAAAATGGCCAATTTTCTCACTCTGAGGTCTAAAAAAGGGTTTCTTCACCCCGGGAAGTGAATTAAATACCATTTGGAGGCATTTAATGTTCAAGCAAAAACAGGTGATTTTTGACAAAAGAGATAACACCCCCCCATTACGTCATGCTTCAGAAAGGTGAAAAATGGTCCGTTTTCAAATGTTTTATTTTTGAACGTCAGTTCACATTTGTAGGTAGATCATCAGTTTAAGAGCTAAAATTAGCATGTTTAAAGTGATTATCATGCTTCCAGGGGCCTGGGAAGTGAATTAAATACCATTTGGAGGCATTTAATGTTCAAGCAAAAACAGGTGATTTTTGACAAAAGAGATAACACCCCCCCATTACGTCATGCTTCAGAAAGGTGAAAAATGGTCCGTTTTCAAATGTTTTATTTTTGAACGTCAGTTCACATTTGTAGGTAGATCATCAGTTTAAGAGCTAAAATTAGCATGTTTAAAGTGATTTTCATGCTTCCAGGGCCCCTAAACACAATATTTGTGGAACAGTTAAACGTGCATGAAAATGGCCAATTTACTCACTCTGAGGTCTCAAAAAGGGTTTCTTCACCCCGGGAAGTGAATTAAATACAATTTGGAGGCATTTAATGTTCAAGCAAAAACAGGTGATTTTTGACAAAAGAGATAACACCCCCCCATTACGTCATGCTTCAGAAAGGTGAAAAATGGTCCGTTTTCAAATGTATTATTTTTGAACGTCAGTTCACATTTGTAGGTAGATCATCAGTTTAAGAGCTAAAATTAGCATGTTTAAAGTGATTTTCATGCTTCCAGGGGCCTAAACACAAGATTTGTGGAACAGTTAAAAGTGCATGAAAATGGCCAATTTACTCACTCTGAGGTCTCAAAAAGGGTTTCTTCACCCCGGGAAGTGAATTAAATACCAATTGGAGGCATTTAATGTTCAAGCAAAAAAAGGTGATTTTTGACAAAAGAGATAACACCCCCCCATTACGTCATGCTTCAGAAAGGTGAAAAATGGTCCGTTTTCAAATGTTTTATTTTTGAACGTCAGTTCACATTTGTAGGTAGATCATCAGTTTAAGAGCTAAAATTAGCATGTTTAAAGTGATTTTCATGCTTCCAGGGGCCCGGGAAGTGAATTAAATACCATTTGGAGGCATTTAATGTTCAAGCAAAAAAAGGTGATTTTTGACAAAAGAGATAACACCCCCCCATTACGTCATGCTTCAGAAAGGTGAAAAATGGTCCGTTTTCAAATGTTTTATTTTTGAACGTCAGTTCACATTTGTAGGTAGATCATCAGTTTAAGAGCTAAAATTAGCATGTTTAAAGTGATTATCATGCTTCCAGGGGCCTGGGAAGTGAATTAAATACCATTTGGAGGCATTTAATGTTCAAGCAAAAACAGGTGATTTTTGACAAAAGAGATAACACCCCCCCATTACGTCATGCTTCAGAAAGGTGAAAAATGGTCCGTTTTCAAATGTTTTATTTTTGAACGTCAGTTCACATTTGTAGGTAGATCATCAGTTTAAGAGCTAAAATTAGCATGTTTAAAGTGATTTTCATGCTTCCAGGGGCCCGGGAAGTGAATTAAATACCATTTGGAGGCATTTAATGTTCAAGCAAAAAAAGGTGATTTTTGACAAAAGAGATAACACCCCCCCATTACGTCATGCTTCAGAAAGGTGAAAAATGGTCCGTTTTCAAATGTTTTATTTTTGAACGTCAGTTCACATTTGTAGGTAGATCATCAGTTTAAGAGCTAAAATTAGCATGTTTAAAGTGATTATCATGCTTCCAGGGGCCTAGGAAGTGAATTAAATACCATTTGGAGGCATTTAATGTTCAAGCAAAAACAGGTGATTTTTGACAAAAGAGATAACACCCCCCCATTACGTCATGCTTCAGAAAGGTGAAAAATGGTCCGTTTTCAAATGTTTTATTTTTGAACGTCAGTTCACATTTGTAGGTAGATCATCAGTTTAAGAGCTAAAATTAGCATGTTTAAAGTGATTTTCATGCTTCCAGGGCCCCTAAACACAATATTTGTGGAACAGTTAAACGTGCATGAAAATGGCCAATTTACTCACTCTGAGGTCTCAAAAAGGGTTTCTTCACCCCGGGAAGTGAATTAAATACAATTTGGAGGCATTTAATGTTCAAGCAAAAACAGGTGATTTTTGACAAAAGAGATAACACCCCCCCATTACGTCATGCTTCAGAAAGGTGAAAAATGGTCCGTTTTCAAATGTATTATTTTTGAACGTCAGTTCACATTTGTAGGTAGATCATCAGTTTAAGAGCTAAAATTAGCATGTTTAAAGTGATTATCATGCTTCCAGGGGCCTGGGAAGTGAATTAAATACCATTTGGAGGCATTTAATGTTCAAGCAAAAACAGGTGATTTTTGACACAGGAGATAACACCCCCCCATTACGTCATGCTTCAGAAAGGTGAAAAATGGTCCGTTTTCAAATGTTTTATTTTTGAACGTCAGTTCACATTTGTAGGTAGATCATCAGTTTAAGAGCTAAAATTAGCATGTTTAAAGTGATTTTCATGCTTCCAGGGGCACGGTAAGTGAATTAAATACCATTTGGAGGCATTTAATGTTCAAGAAAAAACAGGTGATTTTTGACAAAACAGATAACACCCCCCATTACGTCATGCTTCAGAAAGGTGAAAAATGGTCAGTTTTCAAATGTTTTATTTTTGAAGGTCAGTTCACATTTGTAGGTAGATCATCAGTTTAAGAGCTAAAATTAGCATGTTTAAAGTGATTTTCATGCTTCCAGGGGCCCTAAACACAAGATTTGTGGAACAGTTAAAAGTGCATGAAAATGGCCAATTTTCTCACTCTGAGGTCTAAAAAAGGGTTTCTTCACCCCGGGAAGTGAATTAAATACCATTTGGAGGCATTTAATGTTCAAGCAAAAACAGTTGATTTTTGACAAAAGAGATAACACCCCCCCCATTACGTCATGCTTCAGAAAGGTGAAAAATGGTCCGTTTTCAAATGTTTTATTTTTGAACGTCAGTTCACATTTGTAGGTAGATCATCAGTTTAAGAGCTAAAATTAGCATGTTTAAAGTGATTATCATGCTTCCAGGGGCCTGGGAAGTGAATTAAATACCATTTGGAGGCATTTAATGTTCAAGCAAAAACAGGTGATTTTTGACAAAAGAGATAACACCCCCCCATTACGTCATGCTTCAGAAAGGTGAAAAATGGTCCGTTTTCAAATGTTTTATTTTTGAACGTCAGTTCACATTTGTAGGTAGATCATCAGTTTAAGAGCTAAAATTAGCATGTTTAAAGTGATTATCATGCTTCCAGGGGCCTGGGAAGTGAATTAAATACCATTTGGAGGCATTTAATGTTCAAGCAAAAACAGGTGATTTTTGACAAAAGAGATAACACCCCCCCATTACGTCATGCTTCAGAAAGGTGAAAAATGGTCCGTTTTCAAATGTTTTATTTTTGAACGTCAGTTCACATTTGTAGGTAGATCATCAGTTTAAGAGCTAAAATTAGCATGTTTAAAGTGATTTTCATGCTTCCAGGGGCCCGGGAAGTGAATTAAATACCATTTGGAGGCATTTAATGTTCAAGCAAAAAAAGGTGATTTTTGACAAAAGAGATAACACCCCCCCATTACGTCATGCTTCAGAAAGGTGAAAAATGGTCCGTTTTCAAATGTTTTATTTTTGAACGTCAGTTCACATTTGTAGGTAGATCATCAGTTTAAGAGCTAAAATTAGCATGTTTAAAGTGATTTTCATGCTTCCAGGGGCACGGTAAGTGAATTAAATACCATTTGGAGGCATTTAATGTTCAAGAAAAAACAGGTGATTTTTGACAAAAGAGATAACACCCCCCATTACGTCATGCTTCAGAAAGGTGAAAAATGGTCAGTTTTCAAATGTTTTATTTTTGAAGGTCAGTTCACATTTGTAGGTAGATCATCAGTTTAAGAGCTAAAATTAGCATGTTTAAAGTGATTTTCATGCTTCCAGGGGCCCTAAACACAAGATTTGTGGAACAGTTAAAAGTGCATGAAAATGGCCAATTTTCTCACTCTGAGGTCTAAAAAAGGGTTTCTTCACCCCGGGAAGTGAATTAAATACCATTTGGAGGCATTTAATGTTCAAGCAAAAACAGGTGATTTTTGACAAAAGAGATAACACCCCCCCATTACGTCATGCTTCAGAAAGGTGAAAAATGGTCCGTTTTCAAATGTTTTATTTTTGAACGTCAGTTCACATTTGTAGGTAGATCATCAGTTTAAGAGCTAAAATTAGCATGTTTAAAGTGATTATCATGCTTCCAGGGGCCTGGGAAGTGAATTAAATACCATTTGGAGGCATTTAATGTTCAAGCAAAAACAGGTGATTTTTGACAAAAGAGATAACACCCCCCCATTACGTCATGCTTCAGAAAGGTGAAAAATGGTCCGTTTTCAAATGTTTTATTTTTGAACGTCAGTTCACATTTGTAGGTAGATCATCAGTTTAAGAGCTAAAATTAGCATGTTTAAAGTGATTTTCATGCTTCCAGGGCCCCTAAACACAATATTTGTGGAACAGTTAAACGTGCATGAAAATGGCCAATTTACTCACTCTGAGGTCTCAAAAAGGGTTTCTTCACCCCGGGAAGTGAATTAAATACAATTTGGAGGCATTTAATGTTCAAGCAAAAACAGGTGATTTTTGACAAAAGAGATAACACCCCCCCATTACGTCATGCTTCAGAAAGGTGAAAAATGGTCCGTTTTCAAATGTATTATTTTTGAACGTCAGTTCACATTTGTAGGTAGATCATCAGTTTAAGAGCTAAAATTAGCATGTTTAAAGTGATTATCATGCTTCCAGGGGCCTGGGAAGTGAATTAAATACCATTTGGAGGCATTTAATGTTCAAGCAAAAACAGGTGATTTTTGACACAAGAGATAACACCCCCCCATTACGTCATGCTTCAGAAAGGTGAAAAATGGTCCGTTTTCAAATGTTTTATTTTTGAACGTCAGTTCACATTTGTAGGTAGATCATCAGTTTAAGAGCTAAAATTAGCATGTTTAAAGTGATTTTCATGCTTCCAGGGGCACGGTAAGTGAATTAAATACCATTTGGAGGCATTTAATGTTCAAGAAAAAACAGGTGATTTTTGACAAAACAGATAACACCCCCCATTACGTCATGCTTCAGAAAGGTGAAAAATGGTCAGTTTTCAAATGTTTTATTTTTGAAGGTCAGTTCACATTTGTAGGTAGATCATCAGTTTAAGAGCTAAAATTAGCATGTTTAAAGTGATTTTCATGCTTCCAGGGGCCCTAAACACAAGATTTGTGGAACAGTTAAAAGTGCATGAAAATGGCCAATTTTCTCACTCTGAGGTCTAAAAAAGGGTTTCTTCACCCCGGGAAGTGAATTAAATACCATTTGGAGGCATTTAATGTTCAAGCAAAAACAGGTGATTTTTGACAAAAGAGATAACACCCCCCCCATTACGTCATGCTTCAGAAAGTTGAAAAATGGTCCGTTTTCAAATGTTTTATTTTTGAACGTCAGTTCACATTTGTAGGTAGATCATCAGTTTAAGAGCTAAAATTAGCATGTTTAAAGTGATTATCATGCTTCCAGGGGCCTGGGAAGTGAATTAAATACCATTTGGAGGCATTTAATGTTCAAGCAAAAACAGGTGATTTTTGACAAAAGAGATAACACCCCCCCATTACGTCATGCTTCAGAAAGGTGAAAAATGGTCCGTTTTCAAATGTTTTATTTTTGAACGTCAGTTCACATTTGTAGGTAGATCATCAGTTTAAGAGCTAAAATTAGCATGTTTAAAGTGATTTTCATGCTTCCAGGGCCCCTAAACACAATATTTGTGGAACAGTTAAACGTGCATGAAAATGGCCAATTTACTCACTCTGAGGTCTCAAAAAGGGTTTCTTCACCCCGGGAAGTGAATTAAATACAATTTGGAGGCATTTAATGTTCAAGCAAAAACAGGTGATTTTTGACAAAAGAGATAACACCCCCCCATTACGTCATGCTTCAGAAAGGTGAAAAATGGTCCGTTTTCAAATGTATTATTTTTGAACGTCAGTTCACATTTGTAGGTAGATCATCAGTTTAAGAGCTAAAATTAGCATGTTTAAAGTGATTTTCATGCTTCCAGGGGCCTAAACACAAGATTTGTGGAACAGTTAAAAGTGCATGAAAATGGCCAATTTACTCACTCTGAGGTCTCAAAAAGGGTTTCTTCACCCCGGGAAGTGAATTAAATACCAATTGGAGGCATTTAATGTTCAAGCAAAAAAAGGTGATTTTTGACAAAAGAGATAACACCCCCCCATTACGTCATGCTTCAGAAAGGTGAAAAATGGTCCGTTTTCAAATGTTTTATTTTTGAACGTCAGTTCACATTTGTAGGTAGATCATCAGTTTAAGAGCTAAAATTAGCATGTTTAAAGTGATTTTCATGCTTCCAGGGGCCCGGGAAGTGAGTTAAATACCATTTGGAGGCATTTAATGTTCAAGCAAAAAAAGGTGATTTTTGACAAAAGAGATAACACCCCCCCATTACGTCATGCTTCAGAAAGGTGAAAAATGGTCCGTTTTCAAATGTTTTATTTTTGAACGTCAGTTCACATTTGTAGGTAGATCATCAGTTTAAGAGCTAAAATTAGCATGTTTAAAGTGATTATCATGCTTCCAGGGGCCTGGGAAGTGAATTAAATACCATTTGGAGGCATTTAATGTTCAAGCAAAAACAGGTGATTTTTGACAAAAGAGATAACACCCCCCCATTACGTCACGCTTCAGAAAGGTGAAAAATGGTCCGTTTTCAAATGTTTTATTTTTGAACGTCAGTTCACATTTGTAGGTAGATCATCAGTTTAAGAGCTAAAATTAGCATGTTTAAAGTGATTTTCATGCTTCCAGGGGCCCGGGAAGTGAATTAAATACCATTTGGAGGCATTTAATGTTCAAGCAAAAAAAGGTGATTTTTGACAAAAGAGATAACACCCCCCCATTACGTCATGCTTCAGAAAGGTGAAAAATGGTCCGTTTTCAAATGTTTTATTTTTGAACGTCAGTTCACATTTGTAGGTAGATCATCAGTTTAAGAGCTAAAATTAGCATGTTTAAAGTGATTATCATGCTTCCAGGGGCCTGGGAAGTGAATTAAATACCATTTGGAGGCATTTAATGTTCAAGCAAAAACAGGTGATTTTTGACAAAAGAGATAACACCCCCCCATTACGTCATGCTTCAGAAAGGTGAAAAATGGTCCGTTTTCAAATGTTTTATTTTTGAACGTCAGTTCACATTTGTAGGTAGATCATCAGTTTAAGAGCTAAAATTAGCATGTTTAAAGTGATTTTCATGCTTCCAGGGGCCCGGGAAGTGAATTAAATACCATTTGGAGGCATTTAATGTTCAAGAAAAAACAGGTGATTTTTGACAAAAGAGATAACACCCCCCATTACGTCATGCTTCAGAAAGGTGAAAAATGGTCAGTTTTCAAATGTTTTATTTTTGAAGGTCAGTTCACATTTGTAGTTAGATCATCAGTTTAAGAGCTAAAATTAGCATGTTTAAAGTGATTTTCATGCTTCCAGGGGCCCTAAACACAAGATTTGTGGAACAGTTAAAAGTGCATGAAAATGGCCAATTTTCTCACTCTGAGGTCTAAAAAAGGGTTTCTTCACCCCGGGAAGTGAATTAAATACCATTTGGAGGCATTTAATGTTCAAGCAAAAACAGGTGATTTTTGACAAAAGAGATAACACCCCCCCCATTACGTCATGCTTCAGAAAGGTGAAAAATGGTCCGTTTTCAAATGTTTTATTTTTGAACGTCAGTTCACATTTGTAGGTAGATCATCAGTTTAAGAGCTAAAATTAGCATGTTTAAAGTGATTATCATGCTTCCAGGGGCCTGGGAAGTGAATTAAATACCATTTGGAGGCATTTAATGTTCAAGCAAAAACAGGTGATTTTTGACAAAAGAGATAACACCCCCCCATTACGTCATGCTTCAGAAAGGTGAAAAATGGTCCGTTTTCAAATGTTTTATTTTTGAACGTCAGTTCACATTTGTAGGTAGATCATCAGTTTAAGAGCTAAAATTAGCATGTTTAAAGTGATTTTCATGCTTCCAGGGCCCCTAAACACAATATTTGTGGAACAGTTAAACGTGCATGAAAATGGCCAATTTACTCACTCTGAGGTCTCAAAAAGGGTTTCTTCACCCCGGGAAGTGAATTAAATACAATTTGGAGGCATTTAATGTTCAAGCAAAAACAGGTGATTTTTGACAAAAGAGATAACACCCCCCCATTACGTCATGCTTCAGAAAGGTGAAAAATGGTCCGTTTTCAAATGTATTATTTTTGAACGTCAGTTCACATTTGTAGGTAGATCATCAGTTTAAGAGCTAAAATTAGCATGTTTAAAGTGATTTTCATGCTTCCAGGGGCCTAAACACAAGATTTGTGGAACAGTTAAAAGTGCATGAAAATGGCCAATTTACTCACTCTGAGGTCTCAAAAAGGGTTTCTTCACCCCGGGAAGTGAATTAAATACCAATTGGAGGCATTTAATGTTCAAGCAAAAAAAGGTGATTTTTGACAAAAGAGATAACACCCCCCCATTACGTCATGCTTCAGAAAGGTGAAAAATGGTCCGTTTTCAAATGTTTTATTTTTGAACGTCAGTTCACATTTGTAGGTAGATCATCAGTTTAAGAGCTAAAATTAGCATGTTTAAAGTGATTTTCATGCTTCCAGGGGCCCGGGAAGTGAATTAAATACCATTTGGAGGCATTTAATGTTCAAGCAAAAAAAGGTGATTTTTGACAAAAGAGATAACACCCCCCCATTACGTCATGCTTCAGAAAGGTGAAAAATGGTCCGTTTTCAAATGTTTTATTTTTGAACGTCAGTTCACATTTGTAGGTAGATCATCAGTTTAAGAGCTAAAATTAGCATGTTTAAAGTGATTATCATGCTTCCAGGGGCCTGGGAAGTGAATTAAATACCATTTGGAGGCATTTAATGTTCAAGCAAAAACAGGTGATTTTTGACAAAAGAGATAACACCCCCCCATTACGTCATGCTTCAGAAAGGTGAAAAATGGTCCGTTTTCAAATGTTTTATTTTTGAACGTCAGTTCACATTTGTAGGTAGATCATCAGTTTAAGAGCTAAAATTAGCATGTTTAAAGTGATTTTCATGCTTCCAGGGGCCCGGGAAGTGAATTAAATACCATTTGGAGGCATTTAATGTTCAAGCAAAAAAAGGTGATTTTTGACAAAAGAGATAACACCCCCCCATTACGTCATGCTTCAGAAAGGTGAAAAATGGTCCGTTTTCAAATGTTTTATTTTTGAACGTCAGTTCACATTTGTAGGTAGATCATCAGTTTAAGAGCTAAAATTAGCATGTTTAAAGTGATTATCATGCTTCCAGGGCCCCTAAACACAATATTTGTGGAACAGTTAAACGTGCATGAAAATGGCCAATTTACTCACTCTGAGGTCTCAAAAAGGGTTTCTTCACCCCGGGAAGTGAATTAAATACAATTTGGAGGCATTTAATGTTCAAGCAAAAACAGGTGATTTTTGACAAAAGAGATAACACCCCCCCATTACGTCATGCTTCAGAAAGGTGAAAAATGGTCCGTTTTCAAATGTATTATTTTTGAACGTCAGTTCACATTTGTAGGTAGATCATCAGTTTAAGAGCTAAAATTAGCATGTTTAAAGTGATTATCATGCTTCCAGGGGCCTGGGAAGTGAATTAAATACCATTTGGAGGCATTTAATGTTCAAGCAAAAACAGGTGATTTTTGACACAGGAGATAACACCCCCCCATTACGTCATGCTTCAGAAAGGTGAAAAATGGTCCGTTTTCAAATGTTTTATTTTTGAACGTCAGTTCACATTTGTAGGTAGATCATCAGTTTAAGAGCTAAAATTAGCATGTTTAAAGTGATTTTCATGCTTCCAGGGGCACGGTAAGTGAATTAAATACCATTTGGAGGCATTTAATGTTCAAGAAAAAACAGGTGATTTTTGACAAAACAGATAACACCCCCCATTACGTCATGCTTCAGAAAGGTGAAAAATGGTCAGTTTTCAAATGTTTTATTTTTGAAGGTCAGTTCACATTTGTAGGTAGATCATCAGTTTAAGAGCTAAAATTAGCATGTTTAAAGTGATTTTCATGCTTCCAGGGGCCCTAAACACAAGATTTGTGGAACAGTTAAAAGTGCATGAAAATGGCCAATTTTCTCACTCTGAGGTCTAAAAAAGGGTTTCTTCACCCCGGGAAGTGAATTAAATACCATTTGGAGGCATTTAATGTTCAAGCAAAAACAGTTGATTTTTGACAAAAGAGATAACACCCCCCCCATTACGTCATGCTTCAGAAAGGTGAAAAATGGTCCGTTTTCAAATGTTTTATTTTTGAACGTCAGTTCACATTTGTAGGTAGATCATCAGTTTAAGAGCTAAAATTAGCATGTTTAAAGTGATTATCATGCTTCCAGGGGCCTGGGAAGTGAATTAAATACCATTTGGAGGCATTTAATGTTCAAGCAAAAACAGGTGATTTTTGACAAAAGAGATAACACCCCCCCATTACGTCATGCTTCAGAAAGGTGAAAAATGGTCCGTTTTCAAATGTTTTATTTTTGAACGTCAGTTCACATTTGTAGGTAGATCATCAGTTTAAGAGCTAAAATTAGCATGTTTAAAGTGATTATCATGCTTCCAGGGGCCTGGGAAGTGAATTAAATACCATTTGGAGGCATTTAATGTTCAAGCAAAAACAGGTGATTTTTGACAAAAGAGATAACACCCCCCCATTACGTCATGCTTCAGAAAGGTGAAAAATGGTCCGTTTTCAAATGTTTTATTTTTGAACGTCAGTTCACATTTGTAGGTAGATCATCAGTTTAAGAGCTAAAATTAGCATGTTTAAAGTGATTTTCATGCTTCCAGGGGCCCGGGAAGTGAATTAAATACCATTTGGAGGCATTTAATGTTCAAGCAAAAAAAGGTGATTTTTGACAAAAGAGATAACACCCCCCCATTACGTCATGCTTCAGAAAGGTGAAAAATGGTCCGTTTTCAAATGTTTTATTTTTGAACGTCAGTTCACATTTGTAGGTAGATCATCAGTTTAAGAGCTAAAATTAGCATGTTTAAAGTGATTTTCATGCTTCCAGGGGCACGGTAAGTGAATTAAATACCATTTGGAGGCATTTAATGTTCAAGAAAAAACAGGTGATTTTTGACAAAAGAGATAACACCCCCCATTACGTCATGCTTCAGAAAGGTGAAAAATGGTCAGTTTTCAAATGTTTTATTTTTGAAGGTCAGTTCACATTTGTAGGTAGATCATCAGTTTAAGAGCTAAAATTAGCATGTTTAAAGTGATTTTCATGCTTCCAGGGGCCCTAAACACAAGATTTGTGGAACAGTTAAAAGTGCATGAAAATGGCCAATTTTCTCACTCTGAGGTCTAAAAAAGGGTTTCTTCACCCCGGGAAGTGAATTAAATACCATTTGGAGGCATTTAATGATCAAGCAAAAACAGGTGATTTTTGACAAAAGAGATAACACCCCCCCATTACGTCATGCTTCAGAAAGGTGAAAAATGGTCCGTTTTCAAATGTTTTATTTTTGAACGTCAGTTCACATTTGTAGGTAGATCATCAGTTTAAGAGCTAAAATTAGCATGTTTAAAGTGATTATCATGCTTTCAGGGGCCTGGGAAGTGAATTAAATACCATTTGGAGGCATTTAATGTTCAAGCAAAAACAGGTGATTTTTGACAAAAGAGATAACACCCCCCCATTACGTCATGCTTCAGAAAGGTGAAAAATGGTCCGTTTTCAAATGTTTTATTTTTGAACGTCAGTTCACATTTGTAGGTAGATCATCAGTTTAAGAGCTAAAATTAGCATGTTTAAAGTGATTTTCATGCTTCCAGGGCCCCTAAACACAATATTTGTGGAACACTTAAACGTGCATGAAAATGGCCAATTTACTCACTCTGAGGTCTCAAAAAGGGTTTCTTCACCCCGGGAAGTGAATTAAATACAATTTGGAGGCATTTAATGTTCAAGCAAAAACAGGTGATTTTTGACAAAAGAGATAACACCCCCCCATTACGTCTTGCTTCAGAAAGGTGAAAAATGGTCCGTTTTCAAATGTATTATTTTTGAACGTCAGTTCACATTTGTAGGTAGATCATCAGTTTAAGAGCTAAAATTAGCATGTTTAAAGTGATTATCATGCTTCCAGGGGCCTGGGAAGTGAATTAAATACCATTTGGAGGCATTTAATGTTCAAGCAAAAACAGGTGATTTTTGACACAAGAGATAACACCCCCCCATTACGTCATGCTTCAGAAAGGTGAAAAATGGTCCGTTTTCAAATGTTTTATTTTTGAACGTCAGTTCACATTTGTAGGTAGATCATCAGTTTAAGAGCTAAAATTAGCATGTTTAAAGTGATTTTCATGCTTCCAGGGGCACGGTAAGTGAATTAAATACCATTTGGAGGCATTTAATGTTCAAGAAAAAACAGGTGATTTTTGACAAAACAGATAACCCCCCCCATTACGTCATGCTTCAGAAAGGTGAAAAATGGTCAGTTTTCAAATGTTTTATTTTTGAAGGTCAGTTCACATTTGTAGGTAGATCATCAGTTTAAGAGCTAAAATTAGCATGTTTAAAGTGATTTTCATGCTTCCAGGGGCCCTAAACACAAGATTTGTGGAACAGTTAAAAGTGCATGAAAATGGCCAATTTTCTCACTCTGAGGTCTAAAAAAGGGTTTCTTCACCCCGGGAAGTGAATTAAATACCATTTGGAGGCATTTAATGTTCAAGCAAAAACAGGTGATTTTTGACAAAAGAGATAACACCCCCCCCATTACGTCATGCTTCAGAAAGGTGAAAAATGGTCCGTTTTCAAATGTTTTATTTTTGAACGTCAGTTCACATTTGTAGGTAGATCATCAGTTTAAGAGCTAAAATTAGCATGTTTAAAGTGATTATCATGCTTCCAGGGGCCTGGGAAGTGAATTAAATACCATTTGGAGGCATTTAATGTTCAAGCAAAAACAGGTGATTTTTGACAAAAGAGATAACACCCCCCCATTACGTCATGCTTCAGAAAGGTGAAAAATGGTCCGTTTTCAAATGTTTTATTTTTGAACGTCAGTTCACATTTGTAGGTAGATCATCAGTTTAAGAGCTAAAATTAGCATGTTTAAAGTGATTTTCATGCTTCCAGGGCCCCTAAACACAATATTTGTGGAACAGTTAAACGTGCATGAAAATGGCCAATTTACTCACTCTGAGGTCTCAAAAAGGGTTTCTTCACCCCGGGAAGTGAATTAAATACAATTTGGAGGCATTTAATGTTCAAGCAAAAACAGGTGATTTTTGACAAAAGAGATAACACCCCCCCATTACGTCATGCTTCAGAAAGGTGAAAAATGGTCCGTTTTCAAATGTATTATTTTTGAACGTCAGTTCACATTTGTAGGTAGATCATCAGTTTAAGAGCTAAAATTAGCATGTTTAAAGTGATTTTCATGCTTCCAGGGGCCTAAACACAAGATTTGTGGAACAGTTAAAAGTGCATGAAAATGGCCAATTTACTCACTCTGAGGTCTCAAAAAGGGTTTCTTCACCCCGGGAAGTGAATTAAATACCAATTGGAGGCATTTAATGTTCAAGCAAAAAAAGGTGATTTTTGACAAAAGAGATAACACCCCCCCATTACGTCATGCTTCAGAAAGGTGAAAAATGGTCCGTTTTCAAATGTTTTATTTTTGAACGTCAGTTCACATTTGTAGGTAGATCATCAGTTTAAGAGCTAAAATTAGCATGTTTAAAGTGATTTTCATGCTTCCAGGGGCCCGGGAAGTGAATTAAATACCATTTGGAGGCATTTAATGTTCAAGCAAAAAAAGGTGATTTTTGACAAAAGAGATAACACCCCCCCATTACGTCATGCTTCAGAAAGGTGAAAAATGGTCCGTTTTCAAATGTTTTATTTTTGAACGTCAGTTCACATTTGTAGGTAGATCATCAGTTTAAGAGCTAAAATTAGCATGTTTAAAGTGATTATCATGCTTCCAGGGGCCTGGGAAGTGAATTAAATACCATTTGGAGGCATTTAATGTTCAAGCAAAAACAGGTGATTTTTGACAAAAGAGATAACACCCCCCCATTACGTCATGCTTCAGAAAGGTGAAAAATGGTCCGTTTTCAAATGTTTTATTTTTGAACGTCAGTTCACATTTGTAGGTAGATCATCAGTTTAAGAGCTAAAATTAGCATGTTTAAAGTGATTTTCATGCTTCCAGGGGCCCGGGAAGTGAATTAAATACCATTTGGAGGCATTTAATGTTCAAGCAAAAAAAGGTGATTTTTGACAAAAGAGATAACACCCCCCCATTACGTCATGCTTCAGAAAGGTGAAAAATGGTCCGTTTTCAAATGTTTTATTTTTGAACGTCAGTTCACATTTGTAGGTAGATCATCAGTTTAAGAGCTAAAATTAGCATGTTTAAAGTGATTTTCATGCTTCCAGGGGCACGGTAAGTGAATTAAATACCATTTGGAGGCATTTAATGTTCAAGAAAAAACAGGTGATTTTTGACAAAAGAGATAACACCCCCCATTACGTCATGCTTCAGAAAGGTGAAAAATGGTCAGTTTTCAAATGTTTTATTTTTGAAGGTCAGTTCACATTTGTAGGTAGATCATCAGTTTAAGAGCTAAAATTAGCATGTTTAAAGTGATTTTCATGCTTCCAGGGGCCCTAAACACAAGATTTGTGGAACAGTTAAAAGTGCATGAAAATGGCCAATTTTCTCACTCTGAGGTCTAAAAAAGGGTTTCTTCACCCCGGGAAGTGAATTAAATACCATTTGGAGGCATTTAATGTTCAAGCAAAAACAGGTGATTTTTGACAAAAGAGATAACACCCCCCCCATTACGTCATGCTTCAGAAAGGTGAAAAATGGTCCGTTTTCAAATGTTTTATTTTTGAACGTCAGTTCACATTTGTAGGTAGATCATCAGTTTAAGAGCTAAAATTATCATGTTTAAAGTGATTATCATGCTTCCAGGGGCCTGGGAAGTGAATTAAATACCATTTGGAGGCATTTAATGTTCAAGCAAAAACAGGTGATTTTTGACAAAAGAGATAACACCCCCCCATTACGTCATGCTTCAGAAAGGTAAAAAATGGTCCGTTTTCAAATGTTTTATTTTTGAACGTCAGTTCACATTTGTAGGTAGATCATCAGTTTAAGAGCTAAAATTAGCATGTTTAAAGTGATTTTCATGCTTCCAGGGCCCCTAAACACAATATTTGTGGAACAGTTAAACGTGCATGAAAATGGCCAATTTACTCACTCTGAGGTCTCAAAAAGGGTTTCTTCACCCCGGGAAGTGAATTAAATACAATTTGGAGGCATTTAATGTTCAAGCAAAAACAGGTGATTTTTGACAAAAGAGATAACACCCCCCCATTACGTCATGCTTCAGAAAGGTGAAAAATGGTCCGTTTTCAAATGTATTATTTTTGAACGTCAGTTCACATTTGTAGGTAGATCATCAGTTTAAGAGCTAAAATTAGCATGTTTAAAGTGATTTTCATGCTTCCAGGGGCCTAAACACAAGATTTGTGGAACAGTTAAAAGTGCATGAAAATGGCCAATTTACTCACTCTGAGGTCTCAAAAAGGGTTTCTTCACCCCGGGAAGTGAATTAAATACCAATTGGAGGCATTTAATGTTCAAGCAAAAAAAGGTGATTTTTGACAAAAGAGATAACACCCCCCCATTACGTCATGCTTCAGAAAGGTGAAAAATGGTCCGTTTTCAAATGTTTTATTTTTGAACGTCAGTTCACATTTGTAGGTAGATCATCAGTTTAAGAGCTAAAATTAGCATGTTTAAAGTGATTTTCATGCTTCCAGGGGCCCGGGAAGTGAATTAAATACCATTTGGAGGCATTTAATGTTCAAGCAAAAAAAGGTGATTTTTGACAAAAGAGATAACACCCCCCCATTACGTCATGCTTCAGAAAGGTGAAAAATGGTCCGTTTTCAAATGTTTTATTTTTGAACGTCAGTTCACATTTGTAGGTAGATCATCAGTTTAAGAGCTAAAATTAGCATGTTTAAAGTGATTATCATGCTTCCAGGGGCCTGGGAAGTGAATTAAATACCATTTGGAGGCATTTAATGTTCAAGCAAAAACAGGTGATTTTTGACAAAAGAGATAACACCCCCCCATTACGTCATGCTTCAGAAAGGTGAAAAATGGTCCGTTTTCAAATGTTTTATTTTTGAACGTCAGTTCACATTTGTAGGTAGATCATCAGTTTAAGAGCTAAAATTAGCATGTTTAAAGTGATTTTCATGCTTCCAGGGGCCCGGGAAGTGAATTAAATACCATTTGGAGGCATTTAATGTTCAAGCAAAAAAAGGTGATTTTTGACAAAAGAGATAACACCCCCCCATTACGTCATGCTTCAGAAAGGTGAAAAATGGTCCGTTTTCAAATGTTTTATTTTTGAACGTCAGTTCACATTTGTAGGTAGATCATCAGTTTAAGAGCTAAAATTAGCATGTTTAAAGTGATTATCATGCTTCCAGGGGCCTAGGAAGTGAATTAAATACCATTTGGAGGCATTTAATGTTCAAGCAAAAACAGGTGATTTTTGACAAAAGAGATAACACCCCCCCATTACGTCATGCTTCAGAAAGGTGAAAAATGGTCCGTTTTCAAATGTTTTATTTTTGAACGTCAGTTCACATTTGTAGGTAGATCATCAGTTTAAGAGCTAAAATTAGCATGTTTAAAGTGATTTTCATGCTTCCAGGGCCCCTAAACACAATATTTGTGGAACAGTTAAACGTGCATGAAAATGGCCAATTTACTCACTCTGAGGTCTCAAAAAGGGTTTCTTCACCCCGGGAAGTGAATTAAATACAATTTGGAGGCATTTAATGTTCAAGCAAAAACAGGTGATTTTTGACAAAAGAGATAACACCCCCCCATTACGTCATGCTTCAGAAAGGTGAAAAATGGTCCGTTTTCAAATGTATTATTTTTGAACGTCAGTTCACATTTGTAGGTAGATCATCAGTTTAAGAGCTAAAATTAGCATGTTTAAAGTGATTATCATGCTTCCAGGGGCCTGGGAAGTGAATTAAATACCATTTGGAGGCATTTAATGTTCAAGCAAAAACAGGTGATTTTTGACACAGGAGATAACACCCCCCCATTACGTCATGCTTCAGAAAGGTGAAAAATGGTCCGTTTTCAAATGTTTTATTTTTGAACGTCAGTTCACATTTGTAGGTAGATCATCAGTTTAAGAGCTAAAATTAGCATGTTTAAAGTGATTTTCATGCTTCCAGGGGCACGGTAAGTGAATTAAATACCATTTGGAGGCATTTAATGTTCAAGAAAAAACAGGTGATTTTTGACAAAACAGATAACACCCCCCATTACGTCATGCTTCAGAAAGGTGAAAAATGGTCAGTTTTCAAATGTTTTATTTTTGAAGGTCAGTTCACATTTGTAGGTAGATCATCAGTTTAAGAGCTAAAATTAGCATGTTTAAAGTGATTTTCATGCTTCCAGGGGCCCTAAACACAAGATTTGTGGAACAGTTAAAAGTGCATGAAAATGGCCAATTTTCTCACTCTGAGGTCTAAAAAAGGGTTTCTTCACCCCGGGAAGTGAATTAAATACCATTTGGAGGCATTTAATGTTCAAGCAAAAACAGTTGATTTTTGACAAAAGAGATAACACCCCCCCCATTACGTCATGCTTCAGAAAGGTGAAAAATGGTCCGTTTTTAAATGTTTTATTTTTGAACGTCAGTTCACATTTGTAGGTAGATCATCAGTTTAAGAGCTAAAATTAGCATGTTTAAAGTGATTATCATGCTTCCAGGGGCCTGGGAAGTGAATTAAATACCATTTGGAGGCATTTAATGTTCAAGCAAAAACAGGTGATTTTTGACAAAAGAGATAACACCCCCCCATTACGTCATGCTTCAGAAAGGTGAAAAATGGTCCGTTTTCAAATGTTTTATTTTTGAACGTCAGTTCACATTTGTAGGTAGATCATCAGTTTAAGAGCTAAAATTAGCATGTTTAAAGTGATTATCATGCTTCCAGGGGCCTGGGAAGTGAATTAAATACCATTTGGAGGCATTTAATGTTCAAGCAAAAACAGGTGATTTTTGACAAAAGAGATAACACCCCCCCATTACGTCATGCTTCAGAAAGGTGAAAAATGGTCCGTTTTCAAATGTTTTATTTTTGAACGTCAGTTCACATTTGTAGGTAGATCATCAGTTTAAGAGCTAAAATTAGCATGTTTAAAGTGATTTTCATGCTTCCAGGGGCCCGGGAAGTGAATTAAATACCATTTGGAGGCATTTAATGTTCAAGCAAAAAAAGGTGATTTTTGACAAAAGAGATAACACCCCCCCATTACGTCATGCTTCAGAAAGGTGAAAAATGGTCCGTTTTCAAATGTTTTATTTTTGAACGTCAGTTCACATTTGTAGGTAGATCATCAGTTTAAGAGCTAAAATTAGCATGTTTAAAGTGATTTTCATGCTTCCAGGGGCACGGTAAGTGAATTAAATACCATTTGGAGGCATTTAATGTTCAAGAAAAAACAGGTGATTTTTGACAAAAGAGATAACACCCCCCATTACGTCATGCTTCAGAAAGGTGAAAAATGGTCAGTTTTCAAATGTTTTATTTTTGAAGGTCAGTTCACATTTGTAGGTAGATCATCAGTTTAAGAGCTAAAATTAGCATGTTTAAAGTGATTTTCATGCTTCCAGGGGCCCTAAACACAAGATTTGTGGAACAGTTAAAAGTGCATGAAAATGGCCAATTTTCTCACTCTGAGGTCTAAAAAAGGGTTTCTTCACCCCGGGAAGTGAATTAAATACCATTTGGAGGCATTTAATGTTCAAGCAAAAACAGGTGATTTTTGACAAAAGAGATAACACCCCCCCATTACGTCATGCTTCAGAAAGGTGAAAAATGGTCCGTTTTCAAATGTTTTATTTTTGAACGTCAGTTCACATTTGTAGGTAGATCATCAGTTTAAGAGCTAAAATTAGCATGTTTAAAGTGATTATCATGCTTCCAGGGGCCTGGGAAGTGAATTAAATACCATTTGGAGGCATTTAATGTTCAAGCAAAAACAGGTGATTTTTGACAAAAGAGATAACACCCCCCCATTACGTCATGCTTCAGAAAGGTGAAAAATGGTCCGTTTTCAAATGTTTTATTTTTGAACGTCAGTTCACATTTGTAGGTAGATCATCAGTTTAAGAGCTAAAATTAGCATGTTTAAAGTGATTTTCATGCTTCCAGGGCCCCTAAACACAATATTTGTGGAACAGTTAAACGTGCATGAAAATGGCCAATTTACTCACTCTGAGGTCTCAAAAAGGGTTTCTTCACCCCGGGAAGTGAATTAAATACAATTTGGAGGCATTTAATGTTCAAGCAAAAACAGGTGATTTTTGACAAAAGAGATAACACCCCCCCATTACGTCATGCTTCAGAAAGGTGAAAAATGGTCCGTTTTCAAATGTATTATTTTTGAACGTCAGTTCACATTTGTAGGTAGATCATCAGTTTAAGAGCTAAAATTAGCATGTTTAAAGTGATTATCATGCTTCCAGGGGCCTGGGAAGTGAATTAAATACCATTTGGAGGTATTTAATGTTCAAGCAAAAACAGGTGATTTTTGACACAAGAGATAACACCCCCCCATTACGTCATGCTTCAGAAAGGTGAAAAATGGTCCGTTTTCAAATGTTTTATTTTTGAACGTCAGTTCACATTTGTAGGTAGATCATCAGTTTAAGAGCTAAAATTAGCATGTTTAAAGTGATTTTCATGCTTCCAGGGGCACGGTAAGTGAATTAAATACCATTTGGAGGCATTTAATGTTCAAGAAAAAACAGGTGATTTTTGACAAAACAGATAACACCCCCCATTACGTCATGCTTCAGAAAGGTGAAAAATGGTCAGTTTTCAAATGTTTTATTTTTGAAGGTCAGTTCACATTTGTAGGTAGATCATCAGTTTAAGAGCTAAAATTAGCATGTTTAAAGTGATTTTCATGCTTCCAGGGGCCCTAAACACAAGATTTGTGGAACAGTTAAAAGTGCATGAAAATGGCCAATTTTCTCACTCTGAGGTCTAAAAAAGGGTTTCTTCACCCCGGGAAGTGAATTAAATACCATTTGGAGGCATTTAATGTTCAAGCAAAAACAGGTGATTTTTGACAAAAGAGATAACACCCCCCCCATTACGTCATGCTTCAGAAAGGTGAAAAATGGTCCGTTTTCAAATGTTTTATTTTTGAACGTCAGTTCACATTTGTAGGTAGATCATCAGTTTAAGAGCTAAAATTAGCATGTTTAAAGTGATTATCATGCTTCCAGGGGCCTGGGAAGTGAATTAAATACCATTTGGAGGCATTTAATGTTCAAGCAAAAACAGGTGATTTTTGACAAAAGAGATAACACCCCCCCATTACGTCATGCTTCAGAAAGGTGAAAAATGGTCCGTTTTCAAATGTTTTATTTTTGAACGTCAGTTCACATTTGTAGGTAGATCATCAGTTTAAGAGCTAAAATTAGCATGTTTAAAGTGATTTTCATGCTTCCAGGGGCCCGGGAAGTGAATTAAATACCATTTGGAGGCATTTAATGTTCAAGCAAAAAAAGGTGATTTTTGACAAAAGAGATAACACCCCCCCATTACGTCATGCTTCAGAAAGGTGAAAAATGGTCCGTTTTCAAATGTTTTATTTTTGAACGTCAGTTCACATTTGTAGGTAGATCATCAGTTTAAGAGCTAAAATTAGCATGTTTAAAGTGATTTTCATGCTTCCAGGGGCACGGTAAGTGAATTAAATACCATTTGGAGGCATTTAATGTTCAAGAAAAAACAGGTGATTTTTGACAAAAGAGATAACACCCCCCATTACGTCATGCTTCAGAAAGGTGAAAAATGGTCAGTTTTCAAATGTTTTATTTTTGAAGGTCAGTTCACATTTGTAGGTAGATCATCAGTTTAAGAGCTAAAATTAGCATGTTTAAAGTGATTTTCATGCTTCCAGGGGCCCTAAACACAAGATTTGTGGAACAGTTAAAAGTGCATGAAAATGGCCAATTTTCTCACTCTGAGGTCTAAAAAAGGGTTTCTTCACCCCGGGAAGTGAATTAAATACCATTTGGAGGCATTTAATGTTCAAGCAAAAACAGGTGATTTTTGACAAAAGAGATAACACCCCCCCCATTACGTCATGCTTCAGAAAGGTGAAAAATGGTCCGTTTTCAAATGTTTTATTTTTGAACGTCAGTTCACATTTGTAGGTAGATCATCAGTTTAAGAGCTAAAATTAGCATGTTTAAAGTGATTATCATGCTTCCAGGGGCCTGGGAAGTGAATTAAATACCATTTGGAGGCATTTAATGTTCAAGCAAAAACAGGTGATTTTTGACAAAAGAGATAACACCCCCCCATTACGTCATGCTTCAGAAAGGTGAAAAATGGTCCGTTTTCAAATGTTTTATTTTTGAACGTCAGTTCACATTTGTAGGTAGATCATCAGTTTAAGAGCTAAAATTAGCATGTTTAAAGTGATTTTCATGCTTCCAGGGCCCCTAAACACAATATTTGTGGAACAGTTAAACGTGCATGAAAATGGCCAATTTACTCACTCTGAGGTCTCAAAAAGGGTTTCTTCACCCCGGGAAGTGAATTAAATACAATTTGGAGGCATTTAATGTTCAAGCAAAAACAGGTGATTTTTGACAAAAGAGATAACACCCCCCCATTACGTCATGCTTCAGAAAGGTGAAAAATGGTCCGTTTTCAAATGTATTATTTTGGAACGTCAGTTCACATTTGTAGGTAGATCATCAGTTTAAGAGCTAAAATTAGCATGTTTAAAGTGATTTTCATGCTTCCAGGGGCCCGGGAAGTGAATTAAATACCATTTGGAGGCATTTAATGTTCAAGCAAAAAAAGGTGATTTTTGACAAAAGAGATAACACCCCCCCATTACGTCATGCTTCAGAAAGGTGAAAAATGGTCCGTTTTCAAATGTTTTATTTTTGAACGTCAGTTCACATTTGTAGGTAGATCATCAGTTTAAGAGCTAAAATTAGCATGTTTAAAGTGATTTTCATGCTTCCAGGGGCCCGGGAAGTGAATTAAATACCATTTGGAGGCATTTAATGTTCAAGCAAAAAAAGGTGATTTTTGACAAAAGAGATAACACCCCCCCATTACGTCATGCTTCAGAAAGGTGAAAAATGGTCCGTTTTCAAATGTTTTATTTTTGAACGTCAGTTCACATTTGTAGGTAGATCATCAGTTTAAGAGCTAAAATTAGCATGTTTAAAGTGATTTTCATGCTTCCAGGGGCACGGTAAGTGAATTAAATACCATTTGGAGGCATTTAATGTTCAAGAAAAAACAGGTGATTTTTGACAAAAGAGATAACACCCCCCATTACGTCATGCTTCAGAAAGGTGAAAAATGGTCAGTTTTCAAATGTTTTACTTTTGAAGGTCAGTTCACATTTGTAGGTAGATCATCAGTTTAAGAGCTAAAATTAGCATGTTTAAAGTGATTTTCATGCTTCCAGGGGCCCTAAACACAAGATTTGTGGAACAGTTAAACGTGCATGAAAATGGCCAATTTACTCACTCTGAGGTCTCAAAAAGGGTTTCTTCACCCCGGGAAGTGAATTAAATACAATTTGGAGGCATTTAATGTTCAAGCAAAAACAGGTGATTTTTGACAAAAGAGATAACACCCCCCCATTACGTCATGCTTCAGAAAGGTGAAAAATGGTCCGTTTTCAAATGTATTATTTTTGAACGTCAGTTCACATTTGTAGGTAGATCATCAGTTTAAGAGCTAAAATTAGCATGTTTAAAGTGATTATCATGCTTCCAGGGGCCTGGGAAGTGAATTAAATACCATTTGGAGGCATTTAATGTTCAAGCAAAAACAGGTGATTTTTGACAAAAGAGATAACACCCCCCCATTACGTCATGCTTCAGAAAGGTGAAAAATGGTCCGTTTTCAAATGTTTTATTTTTGAACGTCAGTTCACATTTGTAGGTAGATCATCAGTTTAAGAGCTAAAATTAGCATGTTTAAAGTGATTTTCATGCTTCCAGGGGCCCTAAACACAAGATTTGTGGAACAGTTAAACGTGCATGAAAATGGCCAATTTACTCACTCTGAGGTCTCAAAAAGGGTTTCTTCACCCCGGGAAGTGAATTAAATACAATTTGGAGGCATTTAATGTTCAAGCAAAAACAGGTGATTTTTGACAAAAGAGATAACACCCCCCCATTACGTCATGCTTCAGAAAGGTGAAAAATGGTCCGTTTTCAAATGTATTATTTTTGAACGTCAGTTCACATTTGTAGGTAGATCATCAGTTTAAGAGCTAAAATTAGCATGTTTAAAGTGATTTTCATGCTTCCAGGGGCCCGGGAAGTGAATTAAATACCATTTGGAGGCATTTAATGTTCAAGCAAAAAAAGGTGATTTTTGACAAAAGAGATAACACCCCCCCATTACGTCATGCTTCAGAAAGGTGAAAAATGGTCCGTTTTCAAATGTTTTATTTTTGAACGTCAGTTCACATTTGTAGGTAGATCATCAGTTTAAGAGCTAAAATTAGCATGTTTAAAGTGATTTTCATGCTTCCAGGGGCCCGGGAAGTGAATTAAATACCATTTGGAGGCATTTAATGTTCAAGCAAAAAAAGGTGATTTTTGACAAAAGAGATAACACCCCCCCATTACGTCATGCTTCAGAAAGGTGAAAAATGGTCCGTTTTCAAATGTTTTATTTTTGAACGTCAGTTCACATTTGTAGGTAGATCATCAGTTTAAGAGCTAAAATTAGCATGTTTAAAGTGATTTTCATGCTTCCAGGGGCACGGTAAGTGAATTAAATACCATTTGGAGGCATTTAATGTTCAAGAAAAAACAGGTGATTTTTGACAAAACAGATAACACCCCCCATTACGTCATGCTTCAGAAAGGTGAAAAATGGTCAGTTTTCAAATGTTTTATTTTTGAAGGTCAGTTCACATTTGTAGGTAGATCATCAGTTTAAGAGCTAAAATTAGCATGTTTAAAGTGATTTTCATGCTTCCAGGGGCCCTAAACACAAGATTTGTGGAACAGTTAAAAGTGCATGAAAATGGCCAATTTTCTCACTCTGAGGTCTAAAAAAGGGTTTCTTCACCCCGGGAAGTGAATTAAATACCATTTGGAGGCATTTAATGTTCAAGCAAAAACAGGTGATTTTTGACAAAAGAGATAACACCCCCCCCATTACGTCATGCTTCAGAAAGGTGAAAAATGGTCCGTTTTCAAATGTTTTATTTTTGAACGTCAGTTCACATTTGTAGGTAGATCATCAGTTTAAGAGCTAAAATTAGCATGTTTAAAGTGATTATCATGCTTCCAGGGGCCTGGGAAGTGAATTAAATACCATTTGGAGGCATTTAATGTTCAAGCAAAAACAGGTGATGTTTGACAAAAGAGATAACACCCCCCCATTACGTCATGCTTCAGAAAGGTGAAAAATGGTCCGTTTTCAAATGTTTTATTTTTGAACGTCAGTTCACATTTGTAGGTAGATCATCAGTTTAAGAGCTAAAATTAGCATGTTTAAAGTGATTTTCATGCTTCCAGGGGCCCGGGAAGTGAATTAAATACCATTTGGAGGCATTTAATGTTCAAGCAAAAAAAGGTGATTTTTGACAAAAGAGATAACACCCCCCCATTACGTCATGCTTCAGAAAGGTGAAAAATGGTCCGTTTTCAAATGTTTTATTTTTGAACGTCAGTTCACATTTGTAGGTAGATCATCAGTTTAAGAGCTAAAATTAGCATGTTTAAAGTGATTTTCATGCTTCCAGGGGCACGGTAAGTGAATTAAATACCATTTGGAGGCATTTAATGTTCAAGAAAAAACAGGTGATTTTTGACAAAAGAGATAACACCCCCCATTACGTCATGCTTCAGAAAGGTGAAAAATGGTCAGTTTTCAAATGTTTTATTTTTGAAGGTCAGTTCACATTTGTAGGTAGATCATCAGTTTAAGAGCTAAAATTAGCATGTTTAAAGTGATTTTCATGCTTCCAGGGGCCCTAAACACAAGATTTGTGGAACAGTTAAAAGTGCATGAAAATGGCCAATTTTCTCACTCTGAGGTCTAAAAAAGGGTTTCTTCACCCCGGGAAGTGAATTAAATACCATTTGGAGGCATTTAATGTTCAAGCAAAAACAGGTGATTTTTGACAAAAGAGATAACATCCCCCCCATTACGTCATGCTTCAGAAAGGTGAAAAATGGTCCGTTTTCAAATGTTTTATTTTTGAACGTCAGTTCACATTTGTAGGTAGATCATCAGTTTAAGAGCTAAAATTTGCATGTTTAAAGTGATTATCATGCTTCCAGGGGCCTGGGAAGTGAATTAAATACCATTTGGAGGCATTTAATGTTCAAGCAAAAACAGGTGATTTTTGACAAAAGAGATAACACCCCCCCATTACGTCATGCTTCAGAAAGGTGAAAAATGGTCCGTTTTCAAATGTTTTATTTTTGAACGTCAGTTCACATTTGTAGGTAGATCATCAGTTTAAGAGCTAAAATTAGCATGTTTAAAGTGATTTTCATGCTTCCAGGGCCCCTAAACACAATATTTGTGGAACAGTTAAACGTGCATGAAAATGGCCAATTTACTCACTCTGAGGTCTCAAAAAGGGTTTCTTCACCCCGGGAAGTGAATTAAATACAATTTGGAGGCATTTAATGTTCAAGCAAAAACAGGTGATTTTTGACAAAAGAGATAACACCCCCCCATTACGTCATGCTTCAGAAAGGTGAAAAATGGTCCGTTTTCAAATGTATTATTTTTGAACGTCAGTTCACATTTGTAGGTAGATCATCAGTTTAAGAGCTAAAATTAGCATGTTTAAAGTGATTATCATGCTTCCAGGGGCCTGGGAAGTGAATTAAATACCATTTGGAGGCATTTAATGTTCAAGCAAAAACAGGTGATTTTTGACACAAGAGATAACACCCCCCCATTACGTCATGCTTCAGAAATGTGAAAAATGGTCCGTTTTCAAATGTTTTATTTTTGAACGTCAGTTCACATTTGTAGGTAGATCATCAGTTTAAGAGCTAAAATTAGCATGTTTAAAGTGATTTTCATGCTTCCAGGGCCCCTAAACACAAGATTTGTGGAACAGTTAAAAGTGCATGAAAATGGCCAATTTACTCACTCTGAGGTCTCAAAAAGGGTTTCTTCACCCCGGGAAGTGAATTAAATACAATTTGGAGGCATTTAATGTTCAAGCAAAAACAGGTGATTTTTGACAAAAGAGATAACACCCCCCCATTACGTCATGCTTCAGAAAGGTGAAAAATGGTCCGTTTTCAAATGTATTATTTTTGAACGTCAGTTCACATTTGTAGGTAGATCATCAGTTTAAGAGCTAAAATTAGCATGTTTAAAGTGATTTTCATGCTTCCAGGGGCCCGGGAAGTGAATTAAATACCATTTGGAGGCATTTAATGTTCAAGCAAAAAAAGGTGATTTTTGACAAAAGAGATAACACCCCCCCATTACGTCATGCTTCAGAAAGGTGAAAAATGGTCCGTTTTCAAATGTTTTATTTTTGAACGTCAGTTCACATTTGTAGGTAGATCATCAGTTTAAGAGCTAAAATTAGCATGTTTAAAGTGATTTTCATGCTTCCAGGGGCCCGGGAAGTGAATTAAATACCATTTGGAGGCATTTAATGTTCAAGCAAAAAAAGGTGATTTTTGACAAAAGAGATAACACCCCCCCATTACGTCATGCTTCAGAAAGGTGAAAAATGGTCCGTTTTCAAATGTTTTATTTTTGAACGTCAGTTCACATTTGTAGTTAGATCATCAGTTTAAGAGCTAAAATTAGCATGTTTAAAGTGATTTTCATGCTTCCAGGGGCACGGTAAGTGAATTAAATACCATTTGGAGGCATTTAATGTTCAAGAAAAAACAGGTGATTTTTGACAAAAGAGATAACACCCCCCATTACGTCATGCTTCAGAAAGGTGAAAAATGGTCAGTTTTCAAATGTTTTACTTTTGAAGGTCAGTTCACATTTGTAGGTAGATCATCAGTTTAAGAGCTAAAATTAGCATGTTTAAAGTGATTTTCATGCTTCCAGGGGCCCTAAACACAAGATTTGTGGAACAGTTAAAAGTGCATGAAAATGGCCAATTTTCTCACTCTGAGGTCTAAAAAAGGGTTTCTTCACCCCGGGAAGTGAATTAAATACCATTTGGAGGCATTTAATGTTCAAGCAAAAACAGGTGATTTTTGACAAAAGAGATAACACCCCCCCCCATTACGTCATGCTTCAAAAAGGTGAAAAATGGTCCGTTTTCAAATGTTTTATTTTTGAACGTCAGTTCACATTTGTAGGTAGATCATCAGTTTAAGAGCTAAAATTAGCATGTTTAAAGTGATTATCATGCTTCCAGGGGCCTGGGAAGTGAATTAAATACCATTTGGAGGCATTTAATGTTCAAGCAAAAACAGGTGATTTTTGACAAAAGAGATAACACCCCCCCCATTACGTCATGCTTCAGAAAGGTGAAAAATGGTCCGTTTTCAAATGTTTTATTTTTGAACGTCAGTTCACATTTGTAGGTAGATCATCAGTTTAAGAGCTAAAATTAGCATGTTTAAAGTGATTTTCATGCTTCCAGGGGCCCGGGAAGTGAATTAAATACCATTTGGAGGCATTTAATGTTCAAGCAAAAAAAGGTGATTTTTGACAAAAGAGATAACACCCCCCCATTACGTCATGCTTCAGAAAGGTGAAAAATGGTCCGTTTTCAAATGTTTTATTTTTGAACGTCAGTTCACATTTGTAGGTAGATCATCAGTTTAAGAGCTAAAATTAGCATGTTTAAAGTGATTTTCATGCTTCCAGGGGCACGGTAAGTGAATTAAATACCATTTGGAGGCATTTAATGTTCAAGAAAAAACAGGTGATTTTTGACAAAAGAGATAACACCCCCCATTACGTCATGCTTCAGAAAGGTGAAAAATGGTCAGTTTTCAAATGTTTTATTTTTGAAGGTCAGTTCACATTTGTAGGTAGATCATCAGTTTAAGAGCTAAAATTAGCATGTTTAAAGTGATTTTCATGCTTCCAGGGGCCCTAAACACAAGATTTGTGGAACAGTTAAAAGTGCATGAAAATGGCCAATTTTCTCACTCTGAGGTCTAAAAAAGGGTTTCTTCACCCCGGGAAGTGAATTAAATACCATTTGGAGGCATTTAATGTTCAAGCAAAAACAGGTGATTTTTGACAAAAGAGATAACACCCCCCCCATTACGTCATGCTTCAGAAAGGTGAAAAATGGTCCGTTTTCAAATGTTTTATTTTTGAACGTCAGTTCACATTTGTAGGTAGATCATCAGTTTAAGAGCTAAAATTAGCATGTTTAAAGTGATTATCATGCTTCCAGGGGCCTGGGAAGTGAATTAAATACCATTTGGAGGCATTTAATGTTCAAGCAAAAACAGGTGATGTTTGACAAAAGAGATAACACCCCCCCATTACGTCATGCTTCAGAAAGGTGAAAAATGGTCCGTTTTCAAATGTTTTATTTTTGAACGTCAGTTCACATTTGTAGGTAGATCATCAGTTTAAGAGCTAAAATTAGCATGTTTAAAGTGATTTTCATGCTTCCAGGGGCACGGTAAGTGAATTAAATACCATTTGGAGGCATTTAATGTTCAAGAAAAAACAGGTGATTTTTGACAAAAGAGATAACACCCCCCATTACGTCATGCTTCAGAAAGGTGAAAAATGGTCAGTTTTCAAATGTTTTATTTTTGAAGGTCAGTTCACATTTGTAGGTAGATCATCAGTTTAAGAGCTAAAATTAGCATGTTTAAAGTGATTTTCATGCTTCCAGGGGCCCTAAACACAAGATTTGTGGAACAGTTAAAAGTGCATGAAAATGGCCAATTTTCTCACTCTGAGGTCTAAAAAAGGGTTTCTTCACCCCGGGAAGTGAATTAAATACCATTTGGAGGCATTTAATGTTCAAGCAAAAACAGGTGATTTTTGACAAAAGAGATAACACCCCCCCATTACGTCATGCTTCAGAAAGGTGAAAAATGGTCCGTTTTCAAATGTTTTATTTTTGAACGTCAGTTCACATTTGTAGGTAGATCATCAGTTTAAGAGCTAAAATTTGCATGTTTAAAGTGATTATCATGCTTCCAGGGGCCTGGGAAGTGAATTAAATACCATTTGGAGGCATTTAATGTTCAAGCAAAAACAGGTGATTTTTGACAAAAGAGATAACACCCCCCCATTACGTCATGCTTCAGAAAGGTGAAAAATGGTCCGTTTTCAAATGTTTTATTTTTGAACGTCAGTTCACATTTGTAGGTAGATCATCAGTTTAAGAGCTAAAATTAGCATGTTTAAAGTGATTTTCATGCTTCCAGGGCCCCTAAACACAATATTTGTGGAACAGTTAAACGTGCATGAAAATGGCCAATTTACTCACTCTGAGGTCTCAAAAAGGGTTTCTTCACCCCGGGAAGTGAATTAAATACAATTTGGAGGCATTTAATGTTCAAGCAAAAACAGGTGATTTTTGACAAAAGAGATAACACCCCCCCATTACGTCATGCTTCAGAAAGGTGAAAAATGGTCCGTTTTCAAATGTATTATTTTTGAACGTCAGTTCACATTTGTAGGTAGATCATCAGTTTAAGAGCTAAAATTAGCATGTTTAAAGTGATTATCATGCTTCCAGGGGCCTGGGAAGTGAATTAAATACCATTTGGAGGCATTTAATGTTCAAGCAAAAACAGGTGATTTTTGACACAAGAGATAACACCCCCCATTACGTCATGCTTCAGAAAGGTGAAAAATGGTCCGTTTTCAAATGTTTTATTTTTGAACGTCAGTTCACATTTGTAGGTAGATCATCAGTTTAAGAGCTAAAATTAGCATGTTTAAAGTGATTTTCATGCTTCCAGGGCCCCTAAACACAAGATTTGTGGAACAGTTAAAAGTGCATGAAAATGGCCAATTTACTCACTCTGAGGTCTCAAAAAGGGTTTCTTCACCCCGGGAAGTGAATTAAATACAATTTGGAGGCATTTAATGTTCAAGCAAAAACAGGTGATTTTTGACAAAAGAGATAACACCCCCCCATTACGTCATGCTTCAGAAAGGTGAAAAATGGTCCGTTTTCAAATGTATTATTTTTGAACGTCAGTTCACATTTGTAGGTAGATCATCAGTTTAAGAGCTAAAATTAGCATGTTTAAAGTGATTTTCATGCTTCCAGGGGCCCGGGAAGTGAATTAAATACCATTTGGAGGCATTTAATGTTCAAGCAAAAAAAGGTGATTTTTGACAAAAGAGATAACACCCCCCCATTACGTCATGCTTCAGAAAGGTGAAAAATGGTCCGTTTTCAAATGTTTTATTTTTGAACGTCAGTTCACATTTGTAGGTAGATCATCAGTTTAAGAGCTAAAATTAGCATGTTTAAAGTGATTTTCATGCTTCCAGGGGCCCGGGAAGTGAATTAAATACCATTTGGAGGCATTTAATGTTCAAGCAAAAAAAGGTGATTTTTGACAAAAGAGATAACACCCCCCCATTACGTCATGCTTCAGAAAGGTGAAAAATGGTCCGTTTTCAAATGTTTTATTTTTGAACGTCAGTTCACATTTGTAGGTAGATCATCAGTTTAAGAGCTAAAATTTGCATGTTTAAAGTGATTTTCATGCTTCCAGGAGCACGGTAAGTGAATTAAATACCATTTGGAGGCATTTAATGTTCAAGAAAAAACAGGTGATTTTTGACAAAAGAGATAACACCCCCCATTACGTCATGCTTCAGAAAGGTGAAAAATGGTCAGTTTTCAAATGTTTTACTTTTGAAGGTCAGTTCACATTTGTAGGTAGATCATCAGTTTAAGAGCTAAAATTAGCATGTTTAAAGTGATTTTCATGCTTCCAGGGGCCCTAAACACAAGATTTGTGGAACAGTTAAAAGTGCATGAAAATGGCCAATTTTCTCACTCTGAGGTCTAAAAAAGGGTTTCTTCACCCCGGGAAGTGAATTAAATACCATTTGGAGGCATTTAATGTTCAAGCAAAAACAGGTGATTTTTGACAAAAGAGATAACACCCCCCCCATTACGTCATGCTTCAAAAAGGTGAAAAATGGTCCGTTTTCAAATGTTTTATTTTTGAACGTCAGTTCACATTTGTAGGTAGATCATCAGTTTAAGAGCTAAAATTAGCATGTTTAAAGTGATTATCATGCTTCCAGGGGCCTGGGAAGTGAATTAAATACCATTTGGAGGCATTTAATGTTCAAGCAAAAACAGGTGATTTTTGACAAAAGAGATAACACCCCCCCATTACGTCATGCTTCAGAAAGGTGAAAAATGGTCCGTTTTCAAATGTTTTATTTTTGAATGTCAGTTCACATTTGTAGGTAGATCATCAGTTTAAGAGCTAAAATTAGCATGTTTAAAGTGATTTTCATGCTTCCAGGGCCCCTAAACACAATATTTGTGGAACAGTTAAACGTGCATGAAAATGGCCAATTTACTCACTCTGAGGTCTCAAAAAGGGTTTCTTCACCCCGGGAAGTGAATTAAATACAATTTGGAGGCATTTAATGTTCAAGCAAAAACAGGTGATTTTTGACAAAAGAGATAACACCCCCCCATTACGTCATGCTTCAGAAAGGTGAAAAATGGTCCGTTTTCAAATGTATTATTTTTGAACGTCAGTTCACATTTGTAGGTAGATCATCAGTTTAAGAGCTAAAATTAGCATGTTTAAAGTGATTATCATGCTTCCAGGGGCCTGGGAAGTGAATTAAATACCATTTGGAGGCATTTAATGTTCAAGCAAAAACAGGTGATTTTTGACAAAAGAGATAACACCCCCCCATTACGTCATGCTTCAGAAAGGTGAAAAATGGTCCGTTTTCAAATGTTTTATTTTTGAACGTCAGTTCACATTTGTAGGTAGATCATCAGTTTAAGAGCTAAAATTAGCATGTTTAACCCCTTCGACGCTCATGACGAGCTGGGCTCGTCATGAGGTAGCCTCCTCGCACGCTCATGACGAGCCCAGCTCGTCATGAATAATGGGCTTTACAAATTGTCAGCGTGCGGGCGGAAATCATGCCGCACGCATGCGGTTAAAGTGATTTTCATGCTTCCAGGGCCCCTAAACACAAGATTTGTGGAACAGTTAAAAGTGCATGAAAATGGCCAATTTACTCACTCTGAGGTCTCAAAAAGGGTTTCTTCACCCCGGGAAGTGAATTAAATACAATTTGGAGGCATTTAATGTTCAAGCAAAAACAGGTGATTTTTGACAAAAGAGATAACACCCCCCCATTACGTCATGCTTCAGAAAGGTGAAAAATGGTCCGTTTTCAAATGTATTATTTTTGAACGTCAGTTCACATTTGTAGGTAGATCATCAGTTTAAGAGCTAAAATTAGCATGTTTAAAGTGATTTTCATGCTTCCAGGGGCCCGGGAAGTGAATTAAATACCATTTGGAGGCATTTAATGTTCAAGCAAAAAAAGGTGATTTTTGACAAAAGAGATAACACCCCCCCATTACGTCATGCTTCAGAAAGGTGAAAAATGGTCCGTTTTCAAATGTTTTATTTTTGAACGTCAGTTCACATTTGTAGGTAGATCATCAGTTTAAGAGCTAAAATTAGCATGTTTTAAGTGATTTTCATGCTTCCAGGGGCCCGGGAAGTGAATTAAATACCATTTGGAGGCATTTAATGTTCAAGCAAAAAAAGGTGATTTTTGACAAAAGAGATAACACCCCCCCATTACGTCATGCTTCAGAAAGGTGAAAAATGGTCCGTTTTCAAATGTTTTATTTTTGAACGTCAGTTCACATTTGTAGGTAGATCATCAGTTTAAGAGCTAAAATTAGCATGTTTAAAGTGATTTTCATGCTTCCAGGGGCACGGTAAGTGAATTAAATACCATTTGGAGGCATTTAATGTTCAAGAAAAAACAGGTGATTTTTGACAAAACAGATAACACCCCCCATTACGTCATGCTTCAGAAAGGTGAAAAATGGTCAGTTTTTAAATGTTTTATTTTTGAAGGTCAGTTCACATTTGTAGGTAGATCATCAGTTTAAGAGCTAAAATTAGCATGTTTAAAGTGATTTTCATGCTTCCAGGGGCCCTAAACACAAGATTTGTGGAACAGTTAAAAGTGCATGAAAATGGCCAATTTTCTCACTCTGAGGTCTAAAAAAGGGTTTCTTCACCCCGGGAAGTGAATTAAATACCATTTGGAGGCATTTAATGTTCAAGCAAAAACAGGTGATTTTTGACAAAAGAGATAACACCCCCCCCATTACGTCATGCTTCAGAAAGGTGAAAAATGGTCCGTTTTCAAATGTTTTATTTTTGAACGTCAGTTCACATTTGTAGGTAGATCATCAGTTTAAGAGCTAAAATTAGCATGTTTAAAGTGATTTTCATGCTTCCAGGGGCCCGGGAAGTGAATTAAATACCATTTGGAGGCATTTAATGTTCAAGCAAAAAAAGGTGATTTTTGACAAAAGAGATAACACCCCCCCATTACGTCATGCTTCAGAAAGGTGAAAAATGGTCCGTTTTCAAATGTTTTATTTTTGAACGTCAGTTCACATTTGTAGGTAGATCATCAGTTTAAGAGCTAAAATTAGCATGTTTAAAGTGATTTTCATGCTTCCAGGGGCACGGTAAGTGAATTAAATACCATTTGGAGGCATTTAATGTTCAAGAAAAAACAGGTGATTTTTGACAAAAGAGATAACACCCCCCATTACGTCATGCTTCAGAAAGGTGAAAAATGGTCAGTTTTCAAATGTTTTACTTTTGAAGGTCAGTTCACATTTGTAGGTAGATCATCAGTTTAAGAGCTAAAATTAGCATGTTTAAAGTGATTTTCATGCTTCCAGGGGCCCTAAACACAAGATTTGTGGAACAGTTAAAAGTGCATGAAAATGGCCAATTTTCTCACTCTGAGGTCTAAAAAAGGGTTTCTTCACCCCGGGAAGTGAATTAAATACCATTTGGAGGCATTTAATGTTCAAGCAAAAACAGGTGATTTTTGACAAAAGAGATAACACCCCCCCCATTACGTCATGCTTCAAAAAGGTGAAAAATGGTCCGTTTTCAAATGTTTTATTTTTGAACGTCAGTTCACATTTGTAGGTAGATCATCAGTTTAAGAGCTAAAATTAGCATGTTTAAAGTGATTATCATGCTTCCAGGGGCCTGGGAAGTGAATTAAATACCATTTGGAGGCATTTAATGTTCAAGCAAAAACAGGTGATTTTTGACAAAAGAGATAACACCCCCCCATTACGTCATGCTTCAGAAAGGTGAAAAATGGTCCGTTTTCAAATGTTTTATTTTTGAATGTCAGTTCACATTTGTAGGTAGATCATCAGTTTAAGAGCTAAAATTAGCATGTTTAAAGTGATTTTCATGCTTCCAGGGCCCCTAAACACAATATTTGTGGAACAGTTAAACGTGCATGAAAATGGCCAATTTACTCACTCTGAGGTCTCAAAAAGGGTTTCTTCACCCCGGGAAGTGAATTAAATACAATTTGGAGGCATTTAATGTTCAAGCAAAAACAGGTGATTTTTGACAAAAGAGATAACACCCCCCCATTACGTCATGCTTCAGAAAGGTGAAAAATGGTCCGTTTTCAAATGTATTATTTTTGAACGTCAGTTCACATTTGTAGGTAGATCATCAGTTTAAGAGCTAAAATTAGCATGTTTAAAGTGATTATCATGCTTCCAGGGGCCTGGGAAGTGAATTAAATACCATTTGGAGGCATTTAATGTTCAAGCAAAAACAGGTGATTTTTGACAAAAGAGATAACACCCCCCCATTACGTCATGCTTCAGAAAGGTGAAAAATGGTCCGTTTTCAAATGTTTTATTTTTGAACGTCAGTTCACATTTGTAGGTAGATCATCAGTTTAAGAGCTAAAATTAGCATGTTTAAAGTGATTTTCATGCTTCCAGGGCCCCTAAACACAAGATTTGTGGAACAGTTAAAAGTGCATGAAAATGGCCAATTTACTCACTCTGAGGTCTCAAAAAGGGTTTCTTCACCCCGGGAAGTGAATTAAATACAATTTGGAGGCATTTAATGTTCAAGCAAAAACAGGTGATTTTTGACAAAAGAGATAACACCCCCCCATTACGTCATGCTTCAGAAAGGTGAAAAATGGTCCGTTTTCAAATGTATTATTTTTGAACGTCAGTTCACATTTGTAGGTAGATCATCAGTTTAAGAGCTAAAATTAGCATGTTTAAAGTGATTTTCATGCTTCCAGGGGCCCGGGAAGTGAATTAAATACCATTTGGAGGCATTTAATGTTCAAGCAAAAAAAGGTGATTTTTGACAAAAGAGATAACACCCCCCCATTACGTCATGCTTCAGAAAGGTGAAAAATGGTCCGTTTTCAAATGTTTTATTTTTGAACGTCAGTTCACATTTGTAGGTAGATCATCAGTTTAAGAGCTAAAATTAGCATGTTTAAAGTGATTTTCATGCTTCCAGGGGCCCGGGAAGTGAATTAAATACCATTTGGAGGCATTTAATGTTCAAGCAAAAAAAGGTGATTTTTGACAAAAGAGATAACACCCCCCCATTACGTCATGCTTCAGAAAGGTGAAAAATGGTCCGTTTTCAAATGTTTTATTTTTGAACGTCAGTTCACATTTGTAGGTAGATCATCAGTTTAAGAGCTAAAATTAGCATGTTTAAAGTGATTTTCATGCTTCCAGGGGCACGGTAAGTGAATTAAATACCATTTGGAGGCATTTAATGTTCAAGAAAAAACAGGTGATTTTTGACAAAACAGATAACACCCCCCATTACGTCATGCTTCAGAAAGGTGAAAAATGGTCAGTTTTTAAATGTTTTATTTTTGAAGGTCAGTTCACATTTGTAGGTAGATCATCAGTTTAAGAGCTAAAATTAGCATGTTTAAAGTGATTTTCATGCTTCCAGGGGCCCTAAACACAAGATTTGTGGAACAGTTAAAAGTGCATGAAAATGGCCAATTTTCTCACTCTGAGGTCTAAAAAAGGGTTTCTTCACCCCGGGAAGTGAATTAAATACCATTTGGAGGCATTTAATGTTCAAGCAAAAACAGGTGATTTTTGACAAAAGAGATAACACCCCCCCATTACGTCATGCTTCAGAAAGGTGAAAAATGGTCCGTTTTCAAATGTATTATTTTTGAACGTCAGTTCACATTTGTAGGTAGATCATCAGTTTAAGAGCTAAAATTAGCATGTTTAAAGTGATTATCATGCTTCCAGGGGCCTGGGAAGTGAATTAAATACCATTTGGAGGCATTTAATGTTCAAGCAAAAACAGGTGATTTTTGACACAAGAGATAACACCCCCCCATTACGTCATGCTTCAGAAAGGTGAAAAATGGTCCGTTTTCAAATGTTTTATTTTTGAACGTCAGTTCACATTTGTAGGTAGATCATCAGTTTAAGAGCTAAAATTAGCATGTTTAAAGTGATTTTCATGCTTCCAGGGCCCCTAAACACAAGATTTGTGGAACAGTTAAAAGTGCATGAAAATGGCCAATTTACTCACTCTGAGGTCTCAAAAAGGGTTTCTTCACCCCGGGAAGTGAATTAAATACAATTTGGAGGCATTTAATGTTCAAGCAAAAACAGGTGATTTTTGACAAAAGAGATAACACCCCCCCATTACGTCATGCTTCAGAAAGGTGAAAAATGGTCCGTTTTCAAATGTATTATTTTTGAACGTCAGTTCACATTTGTAGGTAGATCATCAGTTTAAGAGCTAAAATTAGCATGTTTAAAGTGATTTTCATGCTTCCAGGGGCCCGGGAAGTGAATTAAATACCATTTGGAGGCATTTAATGTTCAAGCAAAAAAAGGTGATTTTTGACAAAAGAGATAACACCCCCCCATTACGTCATGCTTCAGAAAGGTGAAAAATGGTCCGTTTTCAAATGTTTTATTTTTGAACGTCAGTTCACATTTGTAGGTAGATCATCAGTTTAAGAGCTAAAATTAGCATGTTTAAAGTGATTTTCATGCTTCCAGGGGCCCGGGAAGTGAATTAAATACCATTTGGAGGCATTTAATGTTCAAGCAAAAAAAGGTGATTTTTGACAAAAGAGATAACACCCCCCCATTACGTCATGCTTCAGAAAGGTGAAAAATGGTCCGTTTTCAAATGTTTTATTTTTGAACGTCAGTTCACATTTGTAGGTAGATCATCAGTTTAAGAGCTAAAATTAGCATGTTTAAAGTGATTTTCATGCTTCCAGGGGCACGGTAAGTGAATTAAATACCATTTGGAGGCATTTAATGTTCAAGAAAAAACAGGTGATTTTTGACAAAAGAGATAACACCCCCCATTACGTCATGCTTCAGAAAGGTGAAAAATGGTCAGTTTTCAAATGTTTTATTTTTGAAGGTCAGTTCACATTTGTAGGTAGATCATCAGTTTAAGAGCTAAAATTAGCATGTTTAAAGTGATTTTCATGCTTCCAGGGGCCCTAAACACAAGATTTGTGGAACAGTTAAAAGTGCATGAAAATGGCCAATTTTCTCACTCTGAGGTCTAAAAAAGGGTTTCTTCACCCCGGGAAGTGAATTAAATACCATTTGGAGGCATTTAATGTTCAAGCAAAAACAGGTGATTTTTGACAAAAGAGATAACACCCCCCCCATTACGTCATGCTTCAGAAAGGTGAAAAATGGTCCGTTTTCAAATGTTTTATTTTTGAACGTCAGTTCACATTTGTAGGTAGATCATCAGTTTAAGAGCTAAAATTTGCATGTTTAAAGTGATTATCATGCTTCCAGGGGCCTGGGAAGTGAATTAAATACCATTTGGAGGCATTTAATGTTCAAGCAAAAACAGGTGATTTTTGACAAAAGAGATAACACCCCCCCATTACGTCATGCTTCAGAAAGGTGAAAAATGGTCCGTTTTCAAATGTTTTATTTTTGAACGTCAGTTCACATTTGTAGGTAGATCATCAGTTTAAGAGCTAAAATTAGCATGTTTAAAGTGATTTTCATGCTTCCAGGGCCCCTAAACACAATATTTGTGGAACAGTTAAACGTGCATGAAAATGGCCAATTTACTCACTCTGAGGTCTCAAAAAGGGTTTCTTCACCCCGGGAAGTGAATTAAATACAATTTGGAGGCATTTAATGTTCAAGCAAAAACAGGTGATTTTTGACAAAAGAGATAACACCCCCCCATTACGTCATGCTTCAGAAAGGTGAAAAATGGTCCGTATTCAAATGTATTATTTTTGAACGTCAGTTCACATTTGTAGGTAGATCATCAGTTTAAGAGCTAAAATTAGCATGTTTAAAGTGATTTTCATGCTTCCAGGGGCCCGGGAAGTGAATTAAATACCATTTGGAGGCATTTAATGTTCAAGCAAAAAAAGGTGATTTTTGACAAAAGAGATAACACCCCCCCATTACGTCATGCTTCAGAAAGGTGAAAAATGGTCCGTTTTCAAATGTTTTATTTTTGAACGTCAGTTCACATTTGTAGGTAGATCATCAGTTTAAGAGCTAAAATTAGCATGTTTAAAGTGATTTTCATGCTTCCAGGGCCCCTAAACACAAGATTTGTGGAACAGTTAAAAGTGCATGAAAATGGCCAATTTACTCACTCTGAGGTCTCAAAAAGGGTTTCTTCACCCCGGGAAGTGAATTAAATACAATTTGGAGGCATTTAATGTTCAAGCAAAAACAGGTGATTTTTGACAAAAGAGATAACACCCCCCCATTACGTCATGCTTCAGAAAGGTGAAAAATGGTCCGTATTCAAATGTATTATTTTTGAACGTCAGTTCACATTTGTAGGTAGATCATCAGTTTAAGAGCTAAAATTAGCATGTTTAAAGTGATTTTCATGCTTCCAGGGGCCCGGGAAGTGAATTAAATACCATTTGGAGGCATTTAATGTTCAAGCAAAAAAAGGTGATTTTTGACAAAAGAGATAACACCCCCCCATTACGTCATGCTTCAGAAAGGTGAAAAATGGTCCGTTTTCAAATGTTTTATTTTTGAACGTCAGTTCACATTTGTAGGTAGATCATCAGTTTAAGAGCTAAAATTAGCATGTTTAAAGTGATTTTCATGCTTCCAGGGGCCCGGGAAGTGAATTAAATACCATTTGGAGGCATTTAATGTTCAAGCAAAAAAAGGTGATTTTTGACAAAAGAGATAACACCCCCCCATTACGTCATGCTTCAGAAAGGTGAAAAATGGTCCGTTTTCAAATGTTTTATTTTTGAACGTCAGTTCACATTTGTAGGTAGATCATCAGTTTAAGAGCTAAAATTAGCATGTTTAAAGTGATTTTCATGCTTCCAGGGGCACGGTAAGTGAATTAAATACCATTTGGAGGCATTTAATGTTCAAGAAAAAACAGGTGATTTTTGACAAAAGAGATAACACCCCCCATTACGTCATGCTTCAGAAAGGTGAAAAATGGTCAGTTTTCAAATGTTTTACTTTTGAAGGTCAGTTCACATTTGTAGGTAGATCATCAGTTTAAGAGCTAAAATTAGCATGTTTAAAGTGATTTTCATGCTTCCAGGGGCCCTAAACACAAGATTTGTGGAACAGTTAAAAGTGCATGAAAATGGCCAATTTTCTCACTCTGAGGTCTAAAAAAGGGTTTCTTCACCCCGGGAAGTGAATTAAATACCATTTGGAGGCATTTAATGTTCAAGCAAAAACAGGTGATTTTTGACAAAAGAGATAACACCCCCCCCATTACGTCATGCTTCAAAAAGGTGAAAAATGGTCCGTTTTCAAATGTTTTATTTTTGAACGTCAGTTCACATTTGTAGGTAGATCATCAGTTTAAGAGCTAAAATTAGCATGTTTAAAGTGATTATCATGCTTCCAGGGGCCTGGGAAGTGAATTAAATACCATTTGGAGGCATTTAATGTTCAAGCAAAAACAGGTGATTTTTGACAAAAGAGATAACACCCCCCCATTACGTCATGCTTCAGAAAGGTGAAAAATGGTCCGTTTTCAAATGTTTTATTTTTGAACGTCAGTTCACATTTGTAGGTAGATCATCAGTTTAAGAGCTAAAATTAGCATGTTTAAAGTGATTTTCATGCTTCCAGGGGCCCGGGAAGTGAATTAAATACCATTTGGAGGCATTTAATGTTCAAGCAAAAAAAGGTGATTTTTGACAAAAGAGATAACACCCCCCCATTACGTCATGATTCAGAAAGGTGAAAAATGGTCCGTTTTCAAATGTTTTATTTTTGAACGTCAGTTCACATTTGTAGGTAGATCATCAGTTTAAGAGCTAAAATTAGCATGTTTAAAGTGATTTTCATGCTTCCAGGGGCACGGTAAGTGAATTAAATACCATTTGGAGGCATTTAATGTTCAAGAAAAAACAGGTGATTTTTGACAAAACAGATAACACCCCCCATTACGTCATGCTTCAGAAAGGTGAAAAATGGTCAGTTTTCAAATGTTTTATTTTTGAAGGTCAGTTCACATTTGTAGGTAGATCATCAGTTTAAGAGCTAAAATTAGCATGTTTAAAGTGATTTTCATGCTTCCAGGGGCCCTAAACACAAGATTTGTGGAACAGTTAAAAGTGCATGAAAATGGCCAATTTTCTCAGTCTGAGGTCTAAAAAAGGGTTTCTTCACCCCGGGAAGTGAATTAAATACCATTTGGAGGCATTTAATGTTCAAGCAAAAACAGGTGATTTTTGACAAAAGAGATAACACCCCCCCCATTACGTCATGCTTCAGAAAGGTGAAAAATGGTCCGTTTTCAAATGTTTTATTTTTGAACGTCAGTTCACATTTGTAGGTAGATCATCAGTTTAAGAGCTAAAATTAGCATGTTTAAAGTGATTATCATGCTTCCAGGGGCCTGGGAAGTGAATTAAATACCATTTGGAGGCATTTAATGTTCAAGCAAAAACAGGTGATGTTTGACAAAAGAGATAACACCCCCCCATTACGTCATGCTTCAGAAAGGTGAAAAATGGTCCGTTTTCAAATGTTTTATTTTTGAACGTCAGTTCACATTTGTAGGTAGATCATCAGTTTAAGAGCTAAAATTAGCATGTTTAAAGTGATTTTCATGCTTCCAGGGGCCCGGGAAGTGAATTAAATACCATTTGGAGGCATTTAATGTTCAAGCAAAAAAAGGTGATTTTTGACAAAAGAGATAACACCCCCCCATTACGTCATGCTTCAGAAAGGTGAAAAATGGTCCGTTTTCAAATGTTTTATTTTTGAACGTCAGTTCACATTTGTAGGTAGATCATCAGTTTAAGAGCTAAAATTAGCATGTTTAAAGTGATTTTCATGCTTCCAGGGGCACGGTAAGTGAATTAAATACCATTTGGAGGCATTTAATGTTCAAGAAAAAACAGGTGATTTTTGACAAAAGAGATAACACCCCCCATTACGTCATGCTTCAGAAAGGTGAAAAATGGTCAGTTTTCAAATGTTTTATTTTTGAAGGTCAGTTCACATTTGTAGGTAGATCATCAGTTTAAGAGCTAAAATTAGCATGTTTAAAGTGATTTTCATGCTTCCAGGGGCCCTAAACACAAGATTTGTGGAACAGTTAAAAGTGCATGAAAATGGCCAATTTTCTCACTCTGAGGTCTAAAAAAGGGTTTCTTCACCCCGGGAAGTGAATTAAATACCATTTGGAGGCATTTAATGTTCAAGCAAAAACAGGTGATTTTTGACAAAAGAGATAACACCCCCCCCATTACGTCATGCTTCAGAAAGGTGAAAAATGGTCCGTTTTCAAATGTTTTATTTTTGAACGTCAGTTCACATTTGTAGGTAGATCATCAGTTTAAGAGCTAAAATTTGCATGTTTAAAGTGATTATCATGCTTCCAGGGGCCTGGGAAGTGAATTAAATACCATTTGGAGGCATTTAATGTTCAAGCAAAAACAGGTGATTTTTGACAAAAGAGATAACACCCCCCCCATTACGTCATGCTTCAGAAAGGTGAAAAATGGTCCGTTTTCAAATGTTTTATTTTTGAACGTCAGTTCACATTTGTAGGTAGATCATCAGTTTAAGAGCTAAAATTAGCATGTTTAAAGTGATTTTCATGCTTCCAGGGCCCCTAAACACAATATTTGTGGAACAGTTAAACGTGCATGAAAATGGCCAATTTACTCACTCTGAGGTCTCAAAAAGGGTTTCTTCACCCCGGGAAGTGAATTAAATACAATTTGGAGGCATTTAATGTTCAAGCAAAAACAGGTGATTTTTGACAAAAGAGATAACACCCCCCCATTACGTCATGCTTCAGAAAGGTGAAAAATGGTCCGTTTTCAAATGTATTATTTTTGAACGTCAGTTCACATTTGTAGGTAGATCATCAGTTTAAGAGCTAAAATTAGCATGTTTAAAGTGATTATCATGCTTCCAGGGGCCTGGGAAGTGAATTAAATACCATTTGGAGGCATTTAATGTTCAAGCAAAAACAGGTGATTTTTGACACAAGAGATAACACCCCCCCATTACGTCATGCTTCAGAAAGGTGAAAAATGGTCCGTTTTCAAATGTTTTATTTTTGAACGTCAGTTCACATTTGTAGGTAGATCATCAGTTTAAGAGCTAAAATTAGCATGTTTAAAGTGATTTTCATGCTTCCAGGGCCCCTAAACACAAGATTTGTAGAACAGTTAAAAGTGCATGAAAATGGCCAATTTACTCACTCTGAGGTCTCAAAAAGGGTTTCTTCACCCCGGGAAGTGACTTAAATACAATTTGGAGGCATTTAATGTTCAAGCAAAAACAGGTGATTTTTGACAAAAGAGATAACACCCCCCCATTACGTCATGCTTCAGAAAGGTGAAAAATGGTCCGTTTTCAAATGTATTATTTTTGAACGTCAGTTCACATTTGTAGGTAGATCATCAGTTTAAGAGCTAAAATTAGCATGTTTAAAGTGATTTTCATGCTTCCAGGGGCCCGGGAAGTGAATTAAATACCATTTGGAGGCATTTAATGTTCAAGCAAAAAAAGGTGATTTTTGACAAAAGAGATAACACCCCCCATTACGTCATGCTTCAGAAAGGTGAAAAATGGTCCGTTTTCAAATGTTTTATTTTTGAACGTCAGTTCACATTTGTAGGTAGATCATCAGTTTAAGAGCTAAAATTAGCATGTTTAAAGTGATTTTCATGCTTCCAGGGGCACGGTAAGTGAATTAAATACCATTTGGAGGCATTTAATGTTCAAGAAAAAACAGGTGATTTTTGACAAAAGAGATAACACCCCCCATTACGTCATGCTTCAGAAAGGTGAAAAATGGTCAGTTTTCAAATGTTTTACTTTTGAAGGTCAGTTCACATTTGTAGGTAGATCATCAGTTTAGGAGCTAAAATTAGCATGTTTAAAGTGATTTTCATGCTTCCAGGGGCCCTAAACACAAGATTTGTGGAACAGTTAAAAGTGCATGAAAATGGCCAATTTTCTCACTCTGAGGTCTAAAAAAGGGTTTCTTCACCCCGGGAAGTGAATTAAATACCATTTGGAGGCATTTAATGTTCAAGCAAAAACAGGTGATTTTTGACAAAAGAGATAACACCCCCCCCATTACGTCATGCTTCAAAAAGGTGAAAAATGGTCCGTTTTCAAATGTTTTATTTTTGAACGTCAGTTCACATTTGTAGGTAGATCATCAGTTTAAGAGCTAAAATTAGCATGTTTAAAGTGATTATCATGCTTCCAGGGGCCTGGGAAGTGAATTAAATACCATTTGGAGGCATTTAATGTTCAAGCAAAAACAGGTGATTTTTGACAAAAGAGATAACACCCCCCCATTACGTCATGCTTCAGAAAGGTGAAAAATGGTCCGTTTTCAAATGTTTTATTTTTGAATGTCAGTTCACATTTGTAGGTAGATCATCAGTTTAAGAGCTAAAATTAGCATGTTTAAAGTGATTTTCATGCTTCCAGGGCCCCTAAACACAATATTTGTGGAACAGTTAAACGTGCATGAAAATGGCCAATTTACTCACTCTGAGGTCTCAAAAAGGGTTTCTTCACCCCGGGAAGTGAATTAAATACAATTTGGAGGCATTTAATGTTCAAGCAAAAACAGGTGATTTTTGACAAAAGAGATAACACCCCCCCATTACGTCATGCTTCAGAAAGGTGAAAAATGGTCCGTTTTCAAATGTATTATTTTTGAACGTCAGTTCACATTTGTAGGTAGATCATCAGTTTAAGAGCTAAAATTAGCATGTTTAAAGTGATTATCATGCTTCCAGGGGCCTGGGAAGTGAATTAAATACCATTTGGAGGCATTTAATGTTCAAGCAAAAACAGGTGATTTTTGACACAAGAGATAACACCCCCCCATTACGTCATGCTTCAGAAAGGTGAAAAATGGTCCGTTTCCAAATGTTTTATTTTTGAACGTCAGTTCACATTTGTAGGTAGATCATCAGTTTAAGAGCTAAAATTAGCATGTTTAAAGTGATTTTCATGCTTCCAGGGCCCCTAAACACAAGATTTGTGGAACAGTTAAAAGTGCATGAAAATGGCCAATTTACTCACTCTGAGGTCTCAAAAAGGGTTTCTTCACCCCGGGAAGTGAATTAAATACAATTTGGAGGCATTTAATGTTCAAGCAAAAACAGGTGATTTTTGACAAAAGAGATAACACCCCCCCATTACGTCATGCTTCAGAAAGGTGAAAAATGGTCCGTTTTCAAATGTATTATTTTTGAACGTCAGTTCACATTTGTAGGTAGATCATCAGTTTAAGAGCTAAAATTAGCATGTTTAAAGTGATTTTCATGCTTCCAGGGGCCCGGGAAGTGAATTAAATACCATTTGGAGGCATTTAATGTTCAAGCAAAAAAAGGTGATTTTTGACAAAAGAGATAACACCCCCCCATTACGTCATGATTCAGAAAGGTGAAAAATGGTCCGTTTTCAAATGTTTTATTTTTGAACGTCAGTTCACATTTGTAGGTAGATCATCAGTTTAAGAGCTAAAATTAGCATGTTTAAAGTGATTTTCATGCTTCCAGGGGCACGGTAAGTGAATTAAATACCATTTGGAGGCATTTAATGTTCAAGAAAAAACAGGTGATTTTTGACAAAAGAGATAACACCCCCCATTACGTCATGCTTCAGAAAGGTGAAAAATGGTCAGTTTTCAAATGTTTTACTTTTGAAGGTCAGTTCACATTTGTAGGTAGATCATCAGTTTAAGAGCTAAAATTAGCATGTTTAAAGTGATTTTCATGCTTCCAGGGGCCCTAAACACAAGATTTGTGGAACAGTTAAAAGTGCATGAAAATGGCCAATTTTCTCACTCTGAGGTCTAAAAAAGGGTTTCTTCACCCCGGGAAGTGAATTAAATACCATTTGGAGGCATTTAATGTTCAAGCAAAAACAGGTGATTTTTGACAAAAGAGATAACACCCCCCCCATTACGTCATGCTTCAAAAAGGTGAAAAATGGTCCGTTTTCAAATGTTTTATTTTTGAACGTCAGTTCACATTTGTAGGTAGATCATCAGTTTAAGAGCTAAAATTAGCATGTTTAAAGTGATTATCATGCTTCCAGGGGCCTGGGAAGTGAATTAAATACCATTTGGAGGCATTTAATGTTCAAGCAAAAACAGGTGATTTTTGACAAAAGAGATTACACCCCCCCATTACGTCATGCTTCAGAAAGGTGAAAAATGGTCCGTTTTCAAATGTATTATTTTTGAACGTCAGTTCACATTTGTAGGTAGATCATCAGTTTAAGAGCTAAAATTAGCATGTTTAAAGTGATTATCATGCTTCCAGGGGCCTGGGAAGTGAATTAAATACCATTTGGAGGCATTTAATGTTCAAGCAAAAACAGGTGATTTTTGACAAAAGAGATAACACCCCCCCATTACGTCATGCTTCAGAAAGGTGAAAAATGGTCCGTTTTCAAATGTTTTATTTTTGAACGTCAGTTCACATTTGTAGGTAGATCATCAGTTTAAGAGCTAAAATTAGCATGTTTAAAGTGATTTTCATGCTTCCAGGGCCCCTAAACACAAGATTTGTGGAACAGTTAAAAGTGCATGAAAATGGCCAATTTACTCACTCTGAGGTCTCAAAAAGGGTTTCTTCACCCCGGGAAGTGAATTAAATACAATTTGGAGGCATTTAATGTTCAAGCAAAAACAGGTGATTTTTGACAAAAGAGATAACACCCCCCCATTACGTCATGCTTCAGAAAGGTGAAAAATGGTCCGTTTTCAAATGTATTATTTTTGAACGTCAGTTCACATTTGTAGGTAGATCATCAGTTTAAGAGCTAAAATTAGCATGTTTAAAGTGATTTTCATGCTTCCAGGGGCCCGGGAAGTGAATTAAATACCATTTGGAGGCATTTAATGTTCAAGCAAAAAAAGGTGATTTTTGACAAAAGAGATAACACCCCCCCATTACGTCATGCTTCAGAAAGGTGAAAAATGGTCCGTTTTCAAATGTTTTATTTTTGAACGTCAGTTCACATTTGTAGGTAGATCATCAGTTTAAGAGCTAAAATTAGCATGTTTAAAGTGATTTTCATGCTTCCAGGGGCCCGGGAAGTGAATTAAATACCATTTGGAGGCATTTAATGTTCAAGCAAAAAAAGGTGATTTTTGACAAAAGAGATAACACCCCCCCATTACGTCATGCTTCAGAAAGGTGAAAAATTGTCCGTTTTCAAATGTTTTATTTTTGAACGTCAGTTCACATTTGTAGGTAGATCATCAGTTTAAGAGCTAAAATTAGCATGTTTAAAGTGATTTTCATGCTTCCAGGGGCACGGTAAGTGAATTAAATACCATTTGGAGGCATTTAATGTTCAAGAAAAAACAGGTGATTTTTGACAAAACAGATAACACCCCCCATTACGTCATGCTTCAGAAAGGTGAAAAATGGTCAGTTTTTAAATGTTTTATTTTTGAAGGTCAGTTCACATTTGTAGGTAGATCATCAGTTTAAGAGCTAAAATTAGCATGTTTAAAGTGATTTTCATGCTTCCAGGGGCCCTAAACACAAGATTTGTGGAACAGTTAAAAGTGCATGAAAATGGCCAATTTTCTCACTCTGAGGTCTAAAAAAGGGTTTCTTCACCCCGGGAAGTGAATTAAATACCATTTGGAGGCATTTAATGTTCAAGCAAAAACAGGTGATTTTTGACAAAAGAGATAACACCCCCCCCATTACGTCATGCTTCAGAAAGGTGAAAAATGGTCCGTTTTCAAATGTTTTATTTTTGAACGTCAGTTCACATTTGTAGGTAGATCATCAGTTTAAGAGCTAAAATTAGCATGTTTAAAGTGATTATCATGCTTCCAGGGGCCTGGGAAGTGAATTAAATACCATTTGGAGGCATTTAATGTTCAAGCAAAAACAGGTGATTTTTGACAAAAGAGATAACACCCCCCCATTACGTCATGCTTCAGAAAGGTGAAAAATGGTCCGTTTTCAAATGTTTTATTTTTGAACGTCAGTTCACATTTGTAGGTAGATCATCAGTTTAAGAGCTAAAATTAGCATGTTTAAAGTGATTTTCATGCTTCCAGGGGCCCGTGAAGTGAATTAAATACCATTTGGAGGCATTTAATGTTCAAGCAAAAAAAGGTGATTTTTGACAAAAGAGATAACACCCCCCCATTACGTCATGCTTCAGAAAGGTGAAAAATGGTCCGTTTTCAAATGTTTTATTTTTGAACGTCAGTTCACATTTGTAGGTAGATCATCAGTTTAAGAGCTAAAATTAGCATGTTTAAAGTGATTTTCATGCTTCCAGGGCCCCTAAACACAATATTTGTGGAACAGTTAAACGTGCATGAAAATGGCCAATTTACTCACTCTGAGGTCTCAAAAAGGGTTTCTTCACCCCGGGAAGTGAATTAAATACAATTTGGAGGCATTTAATGTTCAAGCAAAAACAGGTGATTTTTGACAAAAGAGATAACACCCCCCCATTACGTCATGCTTCAGAAAGGTGAAAAATGGTCAGTTTTCAAATGTTTTACTTTTGAAGGTCAGTTCACATTTGTAGGTAGATCATCAGTTTAAGAGCTAAAATTAGCATGTTTAAAGTGATTTTCATTCTTCCAGGGGCCCTAAACACAAGATTTGTGGAACAGTTAAAAGTGCATGAAAATGGCCAATTTTCTCACTCTGAGGTCTAAAAAAGGGTTTCTTCACACCGGGAAGTGAATTAAATACCATTTGGAGGCATTTAATGTTCAAGCAAAAACAGGTGATTTTTGACAAAAGAGATAACACCCCCCCCATTACGTCATGCTTCAAAAAGGTGAAAAATGGTCCGTTTTCAAATGTTTTATTTTTGAACGTCAGTTCACATTTGTAGGTAGATCAGCAGTTTAAGAGCTAAAATTAGCATGTTTAAAGTGATTATCATGCTTCCAGGGGCCTGGGAAGTGAATTAAATACCATTTGGAGGCATTTAATGTTCAAGCAAAAACAGGTGATTTTTGACAAAAGAGATAACACCCCCCCCATTACGTCATGCTTCAGAAAGGTGAAAAATGGTCCGTTTTCAAATGTTTTATTTTTGAACGTCAGTTCACATTTGTAGGTAGATCATCAGTTTAAGAGCTAAAATTAGCATGTTTAAAGTGATTTTCATGCTTCCAGGGCCCCTAAACACAATATTTGTGGAACAGTTAAACGTGCATGAAAATGGCCAATTTACTCACTCTGAGGTCTCAAAAAGGGTTTCTTCACCCCGGGAAGTGAATTAAATACAATTTGGAGGCATTTAATGTTCAAGCAAAAACAGGTGATTTTTGACAAAAGAGATAACACCCCCCCATTACGTCATGCTTCAGAAAGGTGAAAAATGGTCCGTTTTCAAATGTATTATTTTTGAACGTTAGTTCACATTTGTAGGTAGATCATCAGTTTAAGAGCTAAAATTAGCATGTTTAAAGTGATTATCATGCTTCCAGGGGCCTGGGAAGTGAATTAAATACCATTTGGAGGCATTTAATGTTCAAGCAAAAACAGGTGATTTTTGACAAAAGAGATAACACCCCCCCATTACGTCATGCTTCAGAAAGGTGAAAAATGGTCCGTTTTCAAATGTTTTATTTTTGAACGTCAGTTCACATTTGTAGGTAGATCATCAGTTTAAGAGCTAAAATTAGCATGTTTAAAGTGATTTTCATGCTTCCAGGGCCCCTAAACACAAGATTTGTGGAACAGTTAAAAGTGCATGAAAATGGCCAATTTACTCACTCTGAGGTCTCAAAAAGGGTTTCTTCACCCCGGGAAGTGAATTAAATACAATTTGGAGGCATTTAATGTTCAAGCAAAAACAGGTGATTTTTGACAAAAGAGATAACACCCCCCCATTACGTCATGCTTCAGAAAGGTGAAAAATGGTCCGTTTTCAAATGTATTATTTTTGAACGTCAGTTCACATTTGTAGGTAGATCATCAGTTTAAGAGCTAAAATTAGCATGTTTAAAGTGATTTTCATGCTTCCAGGGGCCCGGGAAGTGAATTAAATACCATTTGGAGGCATTTAATGTTCAAGCAAAAAAAGGTGATTTTTGACAAAAGAGATAACACCCCCCCATTACGTCATGCTTCAGAAAGGTGAAAAATGGTCCGTTTTCAAATGTTTTATTTTTGAACGTCAGTTCATATTTGTAGGTAGATCATCAGTTTAAGAGCTAAAATTAGCATGTTTAAAGTGATTTTCATGCTTCCAGGGGCCCGGGAAGTGAATTAAATACCATTTGGAGGCATTTAATGTTCAAGCAAAAAAAGGTGATTTTTGACAAAAGAGATAACACCCCCCCATTACGTCATGCTTCAGAAAGGTGAAAAATGGTCCGTTTTCAAATGTTTTATTTTTGAACGTCAGTTCACATTTGTAGGTAGATCATCAGTTTAAGAGCTAAAATTAGCATGTTTAAAGTGATTTTCATGCTTCCAGGGGCACGGTAAGTGAATTAAATACCATTTGGAGGCATTTAATGTTCAAGAAAAAACAGGTGATTTTTGACAAAACAGATAACACCCCCCATTACGTCATGCTTCAGAAAGGTGAAAAATGGTCAGTTTTCAAATGTTTTATTTTTGAAGGTCAGTTCACATTTGTAGGTAGATCATCAGTTTAAGAGCTAAAATTAGCATGTTTAAAGTGATTTTCATGCTTCCAGGGGCCCTAAACACAAGATTTGTGGAACAGTTAAAAGTGCATGAAAATGGCCAATTTTCTCACTCTGAGGTCTAAAAAAGGGTTTCTTCACCCCGGGAAGTGAATTAAATACCATTTGGAGGCATTTAATGTTCAAGCAAAAACAGGTGATTTTTGACAAAAGAGATAACACCCCCCCCATTACGTCATGCTTCAGAAAGGTGAAAAATGGTCCGTTTTCAAATGTTTTATTTTTGAACGTCAGTTCACATTTGTAGGTAGATCATCAGTTTAAGAGCTAAAATTAGCATGTTTAAAGTGATTATCATGCTTCCAGGGGCCTGGGAAGTGAATTAAATACCATTTGGAGGCATTTAATGTTCAAGCAAAAACAGGTGATTTTTGACAAAAGAGATAACACCCCCCCATTACGTCATGCTTCAGAAAGGTGAAAAATGGTCAGTTTTCAAATGTTTTATTTTTGAAGGTCAGTTCACATTTGTAGGTAGATCATCAGTTTAAGAGCTAAAATTAGCATGTTTAAAGTGATTTTCATGCTTCCAGGGGCCCTAAGCACAAGATTTGTGGAACAGTTAAAAGTGCATGAAAATGGCCAATTTTCTCACTCTGAGGTCTAAAAAAGGGTTTCTTCACCCCGGGAAGTGAATTAAATACCATTTGGAGGCATTTAATGTTCAAGCAAAAACAGGTGATTTTTGACAAAAGAGATAACACCCCCCCCATTACGTCATGCTTCAAAAAGGTGAAAAATGGTCCATTTTCAAATGTTTTATTTTTGAACGTCAGTTCACATTTGTAGGTAGATCATCAGTTTAAGAGCTAAAATTAGCATGTTTAAAGTGATTATCATGCTTCCAGGGGCCTGGGAAGTGAATTAAATACCATTTGGAGGCATTTAATGTTCAAGCAAAAACAGGTGATTTTTGACAAAAGAGATAACACCCCCCCATTACGTCATGCTTCAGAAAGGTGAAAAATGGTCCGTTTTCAAATGTTTTATTTTTGAACGTCAGTTCACATTTGTAGGTAGATCATCAGTTTAAGAGCTAAAATTAGCATGTTTAAAGTGATTGTCATGCTTCCAGGGCCCCTAAACACAATATTTGTGGAACAGTTAAACGTGCATGAAAATGGCCAATTTACTCACTCTGAGGTCTCAAAAAGGGTTTCTTCACCCCGGGAAGTGAATTAAATACAATTTGGAGGCATTTAATGTTCAAGCAAAAACAGGTGATTTTTGACAAAAGAGATAACACCCCCCCATTACGTCATGCTTCAGAAAGGTGAAAAATGGTCCGTTTTCAAATGTATTATTTTTGAACGTCAGTTCACATTTGTAGGTAGATCATCAGTTTAAGAGCTAAAATTAGCATGTTTAAAGTGATTTTCATGCTTCCAGGGGCCCGGGAAGTGAATTAAATACCATTTGGAGGCATTTAATGTTCAAGCAAAAACAGGTGATTTTTGACACAAGAGATAACACCCCCCCATTACGTCATGCTTCAGAAAGGTGAAAAATGGTCCGTTTTCAAATGTTTTATTTTTGAACGTCAGTTCACATTTGTAGGTAGATCATCAGTTTAAGAGCTAAAATTAGCATGTTTAAAGTGATTTTCATGCTTCCAGGGGCCCGGGAAGTGAATTAAATACCATTTGGAGGCATTTAATGTTCAAGCAAAAAAAGGAGATTTTTGACAAAAGAGATAACACCCCCCCATTACGTCATGCTTCAGAAAGGTGAAAAATGGTCCGTTTTCAAATGTTTTATTTTTGAACGTCAGTTCACATTTGTAGGTAGATCATCAGTTTAAGAGCTAAAATTAGCATGTTTAAAGTGATTTTCATGCTTCCAGGGGCACGGTAAGTGAATTAAATACCATTTGGAGGCATTTAATGTTCAAGAAAAAACAGGTGATTTTTGACAAAACAGATAACACCCCCCATTACGTCATGCTTCAGAAAGGTGAAAAATGGTCAGTTTTCAAATGTTTTATTTTTGAAGGTCAGTTCACATTTGTAGGTAGATCATCAGTTTAAGAGCTAAAATTAGCATGTTTAAAGTGATTTTCATGCTTCCAGGGGCCCTAAACACAAGATTTGTGGAACAGTTAAAAGTGCATGAAAATGGCCAATTTTCTCACTCTGAGGTCTAAAAAAGGGTTTCTTCACCCCGGGAAGTGAATTAAATACCATTTGGAGGCATTTAATGTTCAAGCAAAAACAGGTGATTTTTGACAAAAGAGATAACACCCCCCCCATTACGTCATGCTTCAGAAAGGTGAAAAATGGTCCGTTTTCAAATGTTTTATTTTTGAACGTCAGTTCACATTTGTAGGTAGATCATCAGTTTAAGAGCTAAAATTAGCATGTTTAAAGTGATTATCATGCTTCCAGGGGCCTGGGAAGTGAATTAAATACCATTTGGAGGCATTTAATGTTCAAGCAAAAACAGGTGATTTTTGACAAAAGAGATAACACCCCCCCATTACGTCATGCTTCAGAAAGGTGAAAAATGGTCCGTTTTCAAATGTTTTATTTTTGAACGTCAGTTCACATTTGTAGGTAGATCATCAGTTTAAGAGCTAAAATTAGCATGTTTAAAGTGATTGTCATGCTTCCAGGGCCCCTAAACACAATATTTGTGGAACAGTTAAACGTGCATGAAAATGGCCAATTTACTCACTCTGAGGTCTCAAAAAGGGTTTCTTCACCCCGGGAAGTGAATTAAATACAATTTGGAGGCATTTAATGTTCAAGCAAAAACAGGTGATTTTTGACAAAAGAGATAACACCCCCCCATTACGTCATGCTTCAGAAAGGTGAAAAATGGTCCGTTTTCAAATGTATTATTTTTGAACGTCAGTTCACATTTGTAGGTAGATCATCAGTTTAAGAGCTAAAATTAGCATGTTTAAAGTGATTATCATGCTTCCAGGGGCCTGGGAAGTGAATTAAATACCATTTGGAGGCATTTAATGTTCAAGCAAAAACAGGTGATTTTTGACACAAGAGATAACACCCCCCCATTACGTCATGCTTCAGAAAGGTGAAAAATGGTCCGTTTTCAAATGTTTTATTTTTGAACGTCAGTTCACATTTGTAGGTAGATCATCAGTTTAAGAGCTAAAATTAGCATGTTTAAAGTGATTTTCATGCTTCCAGGGCCCCTAAACACAAGATTTGTGGAACAGTTAAAAGTGCATGAAAATGGCCAATTTACTCACTCTGAGGTCTCAAAAAGGGTTTCTTCACCCCGGGAAGTGAATTAAATACAATTTGGAGGCATTTAATGTTCAAGCAAAAACAGGTGATTTTTGACAAATGAGATAACACCCCCCCATTACGTCATGCTTCAGAAAGGTGAAAAATGGTCCGTTTTCAAATGTATTATTTTTGAACGTCAGTTCACATTTGTAGGTAGATCATCAGTTTAAGAGCTAAAATTAGCATGTTTAAAGTGATTTTCATGCTTCCAGGGGCCCGGGAAGTGAATTAAATACCATTTGGAGGCATTTAATGTTCAAGCAAAAAAAGGTGATTTTTGACAAAAGAGATAACACCCCCCCATTACGTCATGCTTCAGAAAGGTGAAAAATGGTCCGTTTTCAAATGTTTTATTTTTGAACGTCAGTTCACATTTGTAGGTAGATCATCAGTTTAAGAGCTAAAATTAGCATGTTTAAAGTGATTTTCATGCTTCCAGGGGCCCGGGAAGTGAATTAAATACCATTTGGAGGCATTTAATGTTCAAGCAAAAAAAGGTGATTTTTGACAAAAGAGATAACACCCCCCCATTACGTCATGCTTCAGAAAGGTGAAAAATGGTCCGTTTTCAAATGTTTTATTTTTGAACGTCAGTTCACATTTGTAGGTAGATCATCAGTTTAAGAGCTAAAATTAGCATGTTTAAAGTGATTTTCATGCTTCCAGGGGCACGGTAAGTGAATTAAATACCATTTGGAGGCATTTAATGTTCAAGAAAAAACAGGTGATTTTTGACAAAAGAGATAACACCCCCCATTACGTCATGGTTCAGAAAGGTGAAAAATGGTCAGTTTTCAAATGTTTTACTTTTGAAGGTCAGTTCACATTTGTAGGTAGATCATCAGTTTAAGAGCTAAAATTAGCATGTTTAAAGTGATTTTCATGCTTCCAGGGGCCCTAAACACAAGATTTGTGGAACAGTTAAAAGTGCATGAAAATGGCCAATTTTCTCACTCTGAGGTCTAAAAAAGGGTTTCTTTACCCCGGGAAGTGAATTAAATACCATTTGGAGGCATTTAATGTTCAAGCAAAAACAGGTGATTTTTGACAAAAGAGATAACACCCCCCCCATTACGTCATGCTTCAAAAAGGTGAAAAATGGTCCGTTTTCAAATGTTTTATTTTTGAACGTCAGTTCACATTTGTAGGTAGATCATCAGTTTAAGAGCTAAAATTAGCATGTTTAAAGTGATTATCATGCTTCCAGGGGCCTGGGAAGTGAATTAAATACCATTTGGAGGCATTTAATGTTCAAGCAAAAACAGGTGATTTTTGACAAAAGAGATAACACCCCCCCATTAAGCATGGGCGGATTTTGCGGATCCACGATTCGCGGATTTAGCGGATCCACGGATCGTGGATCCGCAAAATCCGCCTATTTAGCGGATTCAGCGGATTTGCGGATTGGGGGCGGGGCTTCCTCGAGTGTGTGGGCGGGGCCAAACGGACGGGGCTTCCACGCGAGCGCACATGCCTCTTGTGTGTCTAAAAGGTCAGAGACCGATCAGAGCAGCATCGATGGTATATTTGGGAAGAAGGCACATCTGCCCAGCCTCCCAACGCTCACGATTTTTTTTGGGCTGATGAATGAGTCACTGCATTTGCGCTTCAACTAGTTCCAGCGACCAAGTGTGTGTTACTATGCAATCGCGCCGAAGTGCGCAGGGGTCCCTTTAGTGAAATGTCCATCATAGTGGGTAAATGGCGGGAAGACGGTGCATACCTCGAGTGTGTGGGCGGGGCCAAACGGACGGGGCGTCCATGCGAGCATGCCTCTTGTGTGTATAAAAGGGCAGAGACCGATCAGAGCAGCAGATTAATTTTTGGGCTGATCAATGAGTCACTGAATTAAAGCTTCAACTAGGGCAAAAGCTTTATTGATATCTGCAAGTGTTTCCTGTTGAGGTTTATTTTTTTGTGCCAGGACCGTCGTGCCCGAATGAACCCTGCCCTTCATATTTATTCAAGAAGACACCACCTTTGAAATAATTTACGATGGCGCCGGCAAGCTGCCAGCGCCATCCTGCAATAGTTACTTAATTAGCTTCAACAGGAAGCTCCAACTGTTAAAATAAAGCAGGCGCTCGAGCCCCTGCTGTATCTTATCTATTAGAGCTTCCTGTCGAAGCTAATTAAGTAACCATTTGAGGATGGCGCTGGCAGCTTGCCGGCGCCATCGTAAATTATGCAGGCTTGAACTTTTGACCGCAAAATCCGCTCCGGTCGCGGATTGCGGATTCTCGGTAAATTCGCGAGAGTTCGCGGATCGCGGATTTACCGAAAATCCGCAAAATCCGCGATCGGAGCGGATTTTGCGCTCATGCTTACCCCCCATTACGTCATGCTTCAGAAAGGTGAAAAATGGTCCGTTTTCAAATGTTTTATTTTTGAACGTCAGTTCACATTTGTAGGTAGATCATCAGTTTAAGAGCTAAAATTAGCATGTTTAAAGTGATTTTCATGCTTCCAGGGCCCCTAAACACAATATTTGTGGAACAGTTAAACGTGCATGAAAATGGCCAATTTATTCACTCTGAGGTCTCAAAAAGGGTTTCTTCACCCCGGGAAGTGAATTAAATACAATTTGGAGGCATTTAATGTTCAAGCAAAAACAGGTGATTTTTGACAAAAGAGATAACACCCCCCCATTACGTCATGCTTCAGAAAGGTGAAAAATGGTCCGTTTTCAAATGTATTATTTTTGAACGTCAGTTCACATTTGTAGGTAGATCATCAGTTTAAGAGCTAAAATTAGCATGTTTAAAGTGATTATCATGCTTCCAGGGGCCTGGGAAGTGAATTAAATACCATTTGGAGGCATTTAATGTTCAAGCAAAAACAGGTGATTTTTGACAAAAGAGATAACACCCCCCCATTACGTCATGCTTCAGAAAGGTGAAAAATGGTCCGTTTTCAAATGTTTTATTTTTGAACGTCAGTTCACATTTGTAGGTAGATCATCAGTTTAAGAGCTAAAATTAGCATGTTTAAAGTGATTTTCATGCTTCCAGGGCCCCTAAACACAAGATTTGTGGAACAGTTAAAAGTGCATGAAAATGGCCAATTTACTCACTCTGAGGTCTCAAAAAGGGTTTCTTCACCCCGGGAAGTGAATTAAATACAATTTGGAGGCATTTAATGTTCAAGCAAAAACAGGTGATTTTTGACAAAAGAGATAACACCCCCCCATTACGTCATGCTTCAGAAAGGTGAAAAATGGTCCGTTTTCAAATGTATTATTTTTGAACGTCAGTTCACATTTGTAGGTAGATCATCAGTTTAAGAGCTAAAATTAGCATGTTTAAAGTGATTTTCATGCTTCCAGGGGCCCGGGAAGTGAATTAAATACCATTTGGAGGCATTTAATGTTCAAGCAAAAAAAGGTGATTTTTGACAAAAGAGATAACACCCCCCCATTACGTCATGCTTCAGAAAGGTGAAAAATGGTCCGTTTTCAAATGTTTTATTTTTGAACGTCAGTTCACATTTGTAGGTAGATCATCAGTTTAAGAGCTAAAATTAGCATGTTTAAAGTGATTTTCATGCTTCCAGGGGCCCGGGAAGTGAATTAAATACCATTTGGAGGCATTTAATGTTCAAGCAAAAAAAGGTGATTTTTGACAAAAGAGATAACACCCCCCCATTACGTCATGCTTCAGAAAGGTGAAAAATGGTCCGTTTTCAAATGTTTTATTTTTGAACGTCAGTTCACATTTGTAGGTAGATCATCAGTTTAAGAGCTAAAATTAGCATGTTTAAAGTGATTTTCATGCTTCCAGGGGCACGGTAAGTGAATTAAATACCATTTGGAGGCATTTAATGTTCAAGAAAAAACAGGTGATTTTTGACAAAAGAGATAACACCCCCCATTACGTCATGCTTCAGAAAGGTGAAAAATGGTCAGTTTTCAAATGTTTTATTTTTGAAGGTCAGTTCACATTTGTAGGTAGATCATCAGTTTAAGAGCTAAAATTAGCATGTTTAAAGTGATTTTCATGCTTCCAGGGGCCCTAAACACAAGATTTGTGGAACAGTTAAAAGTGCATGAAAATGGCCAATTTTCTCACTCTGAGGTCTAAAAAAGGGTTTCTTCACCCCGGGAAGTGAATTAAATACCATTTGGAGGCATTTAATGTTCAAGCAAAAACAGGTGATTTTTGACAAAAGAGATAACACCCCCCCCATTACGTCATGCTTCAGAAAGGTGAAAAATGGTCCGTTTTCAAATGTTTTATTTTTGAACGTCAGTTCACATTTGTAGGTAGATCATCAGTTTAAGAGCTAAAATTAGCATGTTTAAAGTGATTTTCATGCTTCCAGGGGCCCGGGAAGTGAATTAAATACCATTTGGAGGCATTTAATGTTCAAGCAAAAAAAGGTGATTTTTGACAAAAGAGATAACACCCCCCCATTACGTCATGCTTCAGAAAGGTGAAAAATGGTCCGTTTTCAAATGTTTTATTTTTGAACGTCAGTTCACATTTGTAGGTAGATCATCAGTTTAAGAGCTAAAATTAGCATGTTTAAAGTGATTTTCATGCTTCCAGGGGCCCGGGAAGTGAATTAAATACCATTTGGAGGCATTTAATGTTCAAGCAAAAAAAGGTGATTTTTGACAAAAGAGATAACACCCCCCCATTACGTCATGCTTCAGAAAGGTGAAAAATGGTCCGTTTTCAAATGTTTTATTTTTGAACGTCAGTTCACATTTGTAGGTAGATCATCAGTTTAAGAGCTAAAATTAGCATGTTTAAATTGATTTTCATGCTTCCAGGGGCACGGTAAGTGAATTAAATACCATTTGGAGGCATTTAATGTTCAAGAAAAAACAGGTGATTTTTGACAAAAGAGATAACACCCCCCATTACGTCATGCTTCAGAAAGGTGAAAAATGGTCAGTTTTCAAATGTTTTATTTTTGAAGGTCAGTTCACATTTGTAGGTAGATCATCAGTTTAAGAGCTAAAATTAGCATGTTTAAAGTGATTTTCATGCTTCCAGGGGCCCTAAACACAAGATTTGTGGAACAGTTAAAAGTGCATGAAAATGGCCAATTTTCTCACTCTGAGGTCTAAAAAAGGGTTTCTTCACCCCGGGAAGTGAATTAAATACCATTTGGAGGCATTTAATGTTCAAGCAAAACAGGTGATTTTTGACAAAAGAGATAACACCCCCCCCATTACGTCATGCTTCAGAAAGGTGAAAAATGGTCCGTTTTCAAATGTTTTATTTTTGAACGTCAGTTCACATTTGTAGGTAGATCATCAGTTTAAGAGCTAAAATTAGCATGTTTAAAGTGATTATCATGCTTCCAGGGGCCTGGGAAGTGAATTAAATACCATTTGGAGGCATTTAATGTTCAAGCAAAAACAGGTGATTTTTGACAAAAGAGATAACACCCCCCCATTACGTCATGCTTCAGAAAGGTGAAAAATGGTCCGTTTTCAAATGTTTTATTTTTGAACGTCAGTTCACATTTGTAGGTAGATCATCAGTTTAAGAGCTAAAATTAGCATGTTTAAAGTGATTATCATGCTTCCAGGGGCCTGGGAAGTGAATTAAATACCATTTGGAGGCATTTAATGTTCAAGCAAAAACAGGTGATTTTTGACAAAAGAGATAACACCCCCCCATTACGTCATGCTTCAGAAAGGTGAAAAATGGTCCGTTTTCAAATGTTTTATTTTTGAACGTCAGTTCACATTTGTAGGTAGATCATCAGTTTAAGAGCTAAAATTAGCATGTTTAAAGTGATTTTCATGCTTCCAGGGGCACGGTAAGTGAATTAAATACCATTTGGAGGCATTTAATGTTCAAGAAAAAACAGGTGATTTTTGACAAAAGAGATAACACCCCCCATTACGTCATGCTTCAGAAAGGTGAAAAATGGTCAGTTTTCAAATGTTTTATTTTTGAAGGTCAGTTCACATTTGTAGGTAGATGAAATGAAATGAAATGAAATGAAATGAAATGAAAAAGGGACTTCTAAAGCGCGCTGTGGCCAAGCGGCTTCCTGGCGCTGGGGATCACCTCGATGTCTAACCAGAGTGCACGAGAAAGAGGGGTTTATTCAGGAAAAGCCTGGAGAAAAAAGAAAGTTTTAAGGGCTTTGCGAAAATGGGAGAAGATAGGAATAGAGCGGATAGAGAGAGGGAGAGAGTTCCAAATCTGAGGAGCCCGCACAGAGAAGCGTGTGCCACCTGTGCGGGATTTACGGAAGCGGGGGACGTGAAGAAGAGAAAGGGATGAGGACCGAAGAGTGCGGGTGGGAGCGTGAGAAGAAATCAGAGAGTTAATGAAGTGAGGAGCAGAACGGGCATGAGCCCGAAAGGCCAAGCAGGCGAGTTTGAAGTGGGACCTGAAATGAACGGGGAGCCAGTGGAGGGTTTTAAGGGCAGGGGTGATGTGGGAGAACTTAGGAAGACGAAGGACCAGACGGGCCGCCTGGCTCTGGATGGCCTGGAGACGGCGAGTCTCGTAGGCTGGGATGCCGACATACAGGCCATTGCCATAATCCAGGCGGGAAGTGATGAGGGCAGTGATGATGAGTTTGAGGGCATCAACAGAAAAAAACCGGGAGATTTTGCGAATGAGGCGGAGGGAAAGAAAACAAGAGGATACAACAGAACTGATGTGTGCGTGCATGGAAAGATCATTGCTGATCTTGATGCCCAAGGTCCGAACAGCGGAAACAGGAGAAGGAGGGGAACCAAAGGAAAGGGGCCAGTGAGCTGAAGACCAGGGATTAGAAGGACCACCCGTGAGAACAAGCTCAGTCTTGTCAGGGTTGAGCTTCAGATGGTTGAAGCTCATCCACTGAGAAATAAAGACAAGGGTAGAGCTGAGCTTAGAAAGGGAGTGAGGGGGGGAAGAAAGGTCAAAGACGAGCTGGAGGTCGTCCGTGTAATTGTACACCGAGACCCCCAGCTCAAGAAGCGAGGAAATGAGAGGGCGGATGTAAAGATTAAAAAGAAGAGGAGACAAAGAAGAACCTTGAGGTACACCACAAGTGACGGGAAGGGAGGGCGCCGAAAAGTGAGAAAGATGAACAGCCTGTGACCGTCCCTGAAGGAAGGAGGAGATCCAGGAGAGGGCAGAGCCCTGTATGCCCGCTGCGCTGACACGGTCAAGAAGGATGGCATGATCGACCGTGTCAAACGCAGCGGACAGATCCAGCAGGACTAAGGCCTGGGGAAGATTACTGTCGGCCTTGCCCTTCAATTCATCCAGGACCGCCAGGACCACAGCCTCGGTTGAGTGGCCGGGTCGAAAGCCAGCCTGGTGAGAGGCCAGGATGTTATTCTCCTCTATGTAGGAGGAGAGACAAGAAGTCACATGGCTCTCAAGTATTTTCCCTAGGTAGGGAAGGAGAGAGATCGGCCTGAAGTTCGATGGAAGGGAAGGGTCCAGGCCGGCTTTCTTCAGGATAGGAAGCACGATGGCAGACTTAAAAGAAGAAGGGACAGAACCCAAAGCCAGACAGGAGTTAAGAAAGGTAAGAGGGGGGGTGGGACAGCTGGTGTAGAGGGTTCTGAGAATACGGGCAGGAGCACAGTCCGCCGGCGAGCCAGACTTGACCTTAACCAGAAGGTCAAGAAAGAGCTCTGGTGTAATAGGCTTAAAGTGGTCCAAGACAGAAGGGGAGGGAGGGGAGTGATCCGGCACGTCGGGATAGGGCACGACGGGAATGTTGGCCTTAATGTTGATAATTTTATTGATGAAAAAGTCATTCAAGGAATGACAAAGAGATTGAGAGGGGGCAGGAGAGAGACCAGAACGGTCAGAAGTGGCAAGGCTGCGGACCAGTGTGAAAATCTCGCGAGATTTATTTGCCGAGAGGGCGACGCGGTCCGAAAAGTATTTCGACTTGGCGGCTAGGATGGCTGACTTATATTTAAGAAGAAGAGCCTTATAGTTCAAGCGAAGAGTGGGACAGTAGTCACGACGCCAGCGACGTTCAGACTGCCTGAGCTCTAGTTTCAGGGATCTGAGGTCGCTGGAGAACCACTTATGGGCGTCGTGAAGGCGGGCCGCTCTGATCTTTTTGAGAGGGGCGGCCTGGTCGCAAGCCGAGGAAAGCCAGGTGCGGATAGCAGCCGCCTGATTTTCCACAGGAAGGTCGGTCAGAGTAGGGGCCGATAAAGACAGGGAACAAGAGAGATCATTAAGATCAACCTTATTCCAGCTCCGAGCCCAGATGTTTTTGGGCAAAGGAGCTTTCTCAGGTTGAACCAAGGGGATGGAAAAAGAGATCAAAGAATGATCAGACCAAACACAAGGGCGAATCGAGGAGACTGTGGGGTTGCAACGTAAAGACCAGATCTGGTCGAGGATGTGTCCATGGGTGTGGGTGGGAGTCGAGACGTGCGATAAAAAATTGAGGCAGCGAAGAGTGGCAGAGAAATCCTTGGAGGAGGAATCCTCCCGCGGGTCACCCGGCCAAAAATTAAAGTCTCCAAGCAGAATTAATGAGGAATTATTTACAGCCAGGGTGGCCAGGAGATCCTGGAGAGAAGATACGAAGGAGGGCATGTTGTGAGGAGGGCGATAAAGGAGGATCACCGTAAGGGGTACCGGAAGATTTAGGGAACGGGCCACCAGAAACTCAACACCAGCGATACCGGGGTGTGAAAGAAGTTGGAACTGCAGGGTGCGGCGAGCTATCATCGCCATGCCGCCGCCAGCTCTGCCATCAGGGCGGTCAGCGCGGAGGGCATAGTGAGAGGCGGGGAGAATAGCAAGAAGGTCTGGGAGTGAGTGAGAGGAAAACCAAGTTTCAGTGAGAAAAAGAAAATCCGGAGGGTCAGTGTCCAACAGATTGAAAAGAGCAACTTGGTTTTTAACAGCAGAGCGCGTGTTAAGAAGAATAGCAGATGCAGCGGGGGAACCGGGGAAAACTCGAGCAGGGGAGGGCATAGGAGGTGGCACGGTGGAGATTAAAGAAGGGGATAAGGACGGGGTCGACCCAGAGGGAGGGGAGACATAGATGTCGTGGGAAGATAAGTGTAAGGCTACAGAGGGAGTAAGAGAGATAGCGGCAGGGATAGAGGAGAGTTGTGACGAAGAATATACCAGAGGACGGGCAGGGTCTGTGGCCCCTGGTCCCGGCCCGTCGCGGACGGGCGCAGACAGGCTTGCCTTAGGCGCGCCTTCGGTGCACAAACGGCGCGCCCGCTGCGCCCGTCCGCTGCGCGAACGGTAGAAGCACATGATTTATAGTGCTGCCAAAGGGCGTGGCCAATGAGTGGGCGTGTCCGGGAGAGCGTCCGCTGGAGGCGGCAGGAAATTGAGTGCGGGGCCGCAGCAGCGTCCAAATCGGCCGCGCGGGACAGGGGGTCGAGGGCAGGGCCCCTGAGACAAGGTAAGGGGAGAAGTGATTTTAAAAGCGCAAAAGCGCGAGTAAGTGAGGGTGGTGGGATTAAAATCAGAGGCAAGCTAAGTGCTCCCGCGGTAGGCAGGGAGGGATCCAATGAGTCATCAGTTTAAGAGCTAAAATTAGCATGTTTAAAGTGATTTTCATGCTTCCAGGGGCCCTAAACACAAGATTTGTGGAACAGTTAAAAGTGCATGAAAATGGCCAATTTTCTCACTCTGAGGTCTAAAAAAGGGTTTCTTCACCCCGGGAAGTGAATTAAATACCATTTGGAGGCATTTAATGTTCAAGCAAAAACAGGTGATTTTTGACAAAAGAGATAACACCCCCCCCATTACGTCATGCTTCAAAAAGGTGAAAAATGGTCCGTTTTCAAATGTTTTATTTTTGAACGTCAGTTCACATTTGTAGGTAGATCATCAGTTTAAGAGCTAAAATTAGCATGTTTAAAGTGATTATCATGCTTCCAGGGGCCTGGGAAGTGAATTAAATACCATTTGGAGGCATTTAATGTTCAAGCAAAAACAGGTGATTTTTGACAAAAGAGATAACACCCCCCCATTACGTCATGCTTCAGAAAGGTGAAAAATGGTCCGTTTTCAAATGTTTTATTTTTGAACGTCAGTTCACATTTGTAGGTAGATCATCAGTTTAAGAGCTAAAATTAGCATGTTTAAAGTGATTTTCATGCTTCCAGGGCCCCTAAACACAATATTTGTGGAACAGTTAAACGTGCATGAAAATGGCCAATTTACTCACTCTGAGGTCTCAAAAAGGGTTTCTTCACCCCGGGAAGTGAATTAAATACAATTTGGAGGCATTTAATGTTCAAGCAAAAACAGGTGATTTTTGACAAAAGAGATAACACCCCCCCATTACGTCATGCTTCAGAAAGGTGAAAAATGGTCCGTTTTCAAATGTATTATTTTTGAACGTCAGTTCACATTTGTAGGTAGATCATCAGTTTAAGAGCTAAAATTAGCATGTTTAAAGTGATTATCATGCTTCCAGGGGCCTGGGAAGTGAATTAAATACCATTTGGAGGCATTTAATGTTCAAGCAAAAACAGGTGATTTTTGACACAAGAGATAACACCCCCCCATTACGTCATGCTTCAGAAAGGTGAAAAATGGTCCGTTTTCAAATGTTTTATTTTTGAACGTCAGTTCATATTTGTAGGTAGATCATCAGTTTAAGAGCTAAAATTAGCATGTTTAAAGTGATTTTCATGCTTCCAGGGCCCCTAAACACAAGATTTGTGGAACAGTTAAAAGTGCATGAAAATGGCCAATTTACTCACTCTGAGGTCTCAAAAAGGGTTTTTTTCACCCCGGGAAGTGAATTAAATACAATTTGGAGGCATTTAATGTTCAAGCAAAAACAGGTGATTTTTGACAAAAGAGATAACACCCCCCCATTACGTCATGCTTCAGAAAGGTGAAAAATGGTCCGTTTTCAAATGTATTATTTTTGAACGTCAGTTCACATTTGTAGGTAGATCATCAGTTTAAGAGCTAAAATTAGCATGTTTAAAGTGATTTTCATGCTTCCAGGGGCCCGGGAAGTGAATTAAATACCATTTGGAGGCATTTAATGTTCAAGCAAAAAAAGGTGATTTTTGACAAAAGAGATAACACCCCCCCATTACGTCATGCTTCAGAAAGGTGAAAAATGGTCCGTTTTCAAATGTTTTATTTTTGAACGTCAGTTCACATTTGTAGGTAGATCATCAGTTTAAGAGCTAAAATTAGCATGTTTAAAGTGATTTTCATGCTTCCAGGGGCCCGGGAAGTGAATTAAATACCATTTGGAGGCATTTAATGTTCAAGCAAAAAAAGGTGATTTTTGACAAAAGAGATAACACCCCCCCATTACGTCATGCTTCAGAAAGGTGAAAAATGGTCCGTTTTCAAATGTTTTATTTTTGAACGTCAGTTCACATTTGTAGGTAGATCATCAGTTTAAGAGCTAAAATTAGCATGTTTAAAGTGATTTTCATGCTTCCAGGGGCACGGTAAGTGAATTAAATACCATTTGGAGGCATTTAATGTTCAAGCAAATACAGGTGATTTTTGACAAAAGAGATAACACCCCCCCATTACGTCATGCTTCAGAAAGGTGAAAAATGGTCCGTTTTCAAATGTTTTATTTTTGAACGTCAGTTCACATTTGTAGGTAGATCATCAGTTTAAGAGCTAAAATTAGCATGTTTAAAGTGATTTTCATGCTTCCAGGGCCCCTAAACACAATATTTGTGGAACAGTTAAACGTGCATGAAAATGGCCAATTTACTCACTCTGAGGTCTCAAAAAGGGTTTCTTCACCCCGGGAAGTGAATTAAATACAATTTGGAGGCATTTAATGTTCAAGCAAAAACAGGTGATTTTTGACAAAAGAGATAACACCCCCCATTACGTCATGCTTTAGAAAGGTGAAAAATGGTCCGTTTTCAAATGTATTATTTTTGAACGTCAGTTCACATTTGTAGGTAGATCATCAGTTTAAGAGCTAAAATTAGCATGTTTAAAGTGATTATCATGCTTCCAGGGGCCTGGGAAGTGAATTAAATACCATTTGGAGGCATTTAATGTTCAAGCAAAAACAGGTGATTTTTGACAAAAGAGATAACACCCCCCCATTACGTCATGCTTCAGAAAGGTGAAAAATGGTCCGTTTTCAAATGTTTTATTTTTGAACGTCAGTTCACATTTGTAGGTAGATCATCAGTTTAAGAGCTAAAATTAGCATGTTTAAAGTGATTTTCATGCTTCCAGGGCCCCTAAACACAAGATTTGTGGAACAGTTAAAAGTGCATGAAAATGGCCAATTTACTCACTCTGAGGTCTCAAAAAGGGTTTCTTCACCCCGGGAAGTGAATTAAATACAATTTGGAGGCATTTAATGTTCAAGCATAAACAGGTGATTTTTGACAAAAGAGATAACACCCCCCCATTACGTCATGCTTCAGAAAGGTGAAAAATGGTCCGTTTTCAAATGTATTATTTTTGAACGTCAGTTCACATTTGTAGGTAGATCATCAGTTTAAGAGCTAAAATTAGCATGTTTAAAGTGATTTTCATGCTTCCAGGGGCCCGGGAAGTGAATTAAATACCATTTGGAGGCATTTAATGTTCAAGCAAAAAAAGGTGATTTTTGACAAAAGAGATAACACCCCCCCATTACGTCATGCTTCAGAAAGGTGAAAAATGGTCCGTTTTCAAATGTTTTATTTTTGAACGTCAGTTCACATTTGTAGGTAGATCATCAGTTTAAGAGCTAAAATTAGCATGTTTAAAGTGATTTTCATGCTTCCAGGGGCCCGGGAAGTGAATTAAATACCATTTGGAGGCATTTAATGTTCAAGCAAAAAAAGGTGATTTTTGACAAAAGAGATAACACCCCCCCATTACGTCATGCTTCAGAAAGGTGAAAAATGGTCCGTTTTCAAATGTTTTATTTTTGAACGTCAGTTCACATTTGTAGGTAGATCATCAGTTTAAGAGCTAAAATTAGCATGTTTAAAGTGATTTTCATGCTTCCAGGGGCACGGTAAGTGAATTAAATACCATTTGGAGGCATTTAATGTTCAAGAAAAAACAGGTGATTTTTGACAAAAGAGATAACACCCCCCATTACGTCATGCTTCAGAAAGGTGAAAAATGGTCAGTTTTCAAATGTTTTATTTTTGAAGGTCAGTTCACATTTGTAGGTAGATCATCAGTTTAAGAGCTAAAATTAGCATGTTTAAAGTGATTTTCATGCTTCCAGGGGCCCTAAACACAAGATTTGTGGAACAGTTAAAAGTGCATGAAAATGGCCAATTTTCTCACTCTGAGGTCTAAAAAAGGGTTTCTTCACCCCGGGAAGTGAATTAAATACCATTTGGAGGCATTTAATGTTCAAGCAAAAACAGGTGATTTTTGACAAAAGAGATAACACCCCCCCCATTACGTCATGCTTCAGAAAGGTGAAAAATGGTCCGTTTTCAAATGTTTTATTTTTGAACGTCAGTTCACATTTGTAGGTAGATCATCAGTTTAAGAGCTAAAATTAGCATGTTTAAAGTGATTATCATGCTTCCAGGGGCCTGGGAAGTGAATTAAATACCATTTGGAGGCATTTAATGTTCAAGCAAAAACAGGTGATTTTTGACAAAAGAGATAACACCCCCCCATTACCTCATGCTTCAGAAAGGTGAAAAATGGTCCGTTTTCAAATGTTTTATTTTTGAACGTCAGTTCACATTTGTAGGTAGATCATCAGTTTAAGAGCTAAAATTAGCATGTTTAAAGTGATTTTCATGCTTCCAGGGGCCCGGGAAGTGAATTAAATACCATTTGGAGGCATTTAATGTTCAAGCAAAAAAAGGTGATTTTTGACAAAAGAGATAACACCCCCCCATTACGTCATGCTTCAGAAAGGTGAAAAATGGTCCGTTTTCAAATGTTTTATTTTTGAACGTCAGTTCACATTTGTAGGTAGATCATCAGTTTAAGAGCTAAAATTAGCATGTTTAAAGTGATTTTCATGCTTCCAGGGGCACGGTAAGTGAATTAAATACCATTTGGAGGCATTTAATGTTCAAGAAAAAACAGGTGATTTTTGACAAAAGAGATAACACCCCCCATTACGTCATGCTTCAGAAAGGTGAAAAATGGTCAGTTTTCAAATGTTTTATTTTTGAAGGTCAGTTCACATTTGTAGGTAGATCATCAGTTTAAGAGCTAAAATTAGCATGTTTAAAGTGATTTTCATGCTTCCAGGGGCCCTAAACACAAGATTTGTGGAACAGTTAAAAGTGCATGAAAATGGCCAATTTTCTCACTCTGAGGTCTAAAAAAGGGTTTCTTCACCCCGGGAAGTGAATTAAATACCATTTGGAGGCATTTAATGTTCAAGCAAAAACAGGTGATTTTTGACAAAAGAGATAACACCCCCCCCATTACGTCATGCTTCAAAAAGGTGAAAAATGGTCCGTTTTCAAATGTTTTATTTTTGAACGTCAGTTCACATTTGTAGGTAGATCATCAGTTTAAGAGCTAAAATTAGCATGTTTAAAGTGATTATCATGCTTCCAGGGGCCTGGGAAGTGAATTAAATACCATTTGGAGGCATTTAATGTTCAAGCAAAAACAGGTGATTTTTGACAAAAGAGATAACACCCCCCCATTACGTCATGCTTCAGAAAGGTGAAAAATGGTCCGTTTTCAAATGTTTTATTTTTGAACGTCAGTTCACATTTGTAGGTAGATCATCAGTTTAAGAGCTAAAATTAGCATGTTTAAAGTGATTTTCATGCTTCCAGGGCCCCTAAACACAATATTTGTGGAACAGTTAAACGTGCATGAAAATGGCCAATTTACTCACTCTGAGGTCTCAAAAAGGGTTTCTTCACCCCGGGAAGTGAATTAAATACAATTTGGAGGCATTTAATGTTCAAGCAAAAACAGGTGATTTTTGACAAAAGAGATAACACCCCCCCATTACGTCATGCTTCAGAAAGGTGAAAAATGGTCTGTTTTCAAATGTATTATTTTTGAACGTCAGTTCACATTTGTAGGTAGATCATCAGTTTAAGAGCTAAAATTAGCATGTTTAAAGTGATTATCATGCTTCCAGGGGCCTGGGAAGTGAATTAAATACCATTTGGAGGCATTTAATGTTCAAGCAAAAACAGGTGATTTTTGACACAAGAGATAACACCCCCCCATTACGTCATGCTTCAGAAAGGTGAAAAATGGTCCGTTTTCAAATGTTTTATTTTTGAACGTCAGTTCACATTTGTAGGTAGATCATCAGTTTAAGAGCTAAAATTAGCATGTTTAAAGTGATTTTCATGCTTCCAGGGGCCCGGGAAGTGAATTAAATACCATTTGGAGGCATTTAATGTTCAAGCAAAAAAAGGTGATTTTTGACAAAAGAGATAACACCCCCCCATTACGTCATGCTTCAGAAAGGTGAAAAATGGTCCGTTTTCAAATGTTTTATTTTTGAACGTCAGTTCACATTTGTAGGTAGATCATCAGTTTAAGAGCTAAAATTAGCATGTTTAAAGTGATTTTCATGCTTCCAGGGGCACGGTAAGTGAATTAAATACCATTTGGAGGCATTTAATGTTCAAGAAAAAACAGGTGATTTTTGACAAAAGAGATAACACCCCCCATTACGTCATGCTTCAGAAAGGTGAAAAATGGTCAGTTTTCAAATGTTTTATTTTTGAAGGTCAGTTCACATTTGTAGGTAGATCATCAGTTTAAGAGCTAAAATTAGCATGTTTAAAGTGATTTTCATGCTTCCAGGGGCCCTAAACACAAGATTTGTGGAACAGTTAAAAGTGCATGAAAATGGCCAATTTTCTCACTCTGAGGTCTAAAAAAGGGTTTCTTCACCCCGGGAAGTGAATTAAATACCATTTGGAGGCATTTAATGTTCAAGCAAAAACAGGTGATTTTTGACAAAAGAGATAACACCCCCCCCATTACGTCATGCTTCAAAAAGGTGAAAAATGGTCCGTTTTCAAATGTTTTATTTTTGAACGTCAGTTCACATTTGTAGGTAGATCATCAGTTTAAGAGCTAAAATTAGCATGTTTAAAGTGAATATCATGCTTCCAGGGGCCTGGGAAGTGAATTAAATACCATTTGGAGGCATTTAATGTTCAAGCAAAAACAGGTGATTTTTGACAAAAGAGATAACACCCCCCCATTACGTCATGCTTCAGAAAGGTGAAAAATGGTCCGTTTTCAAATGTTTTATTTTTTAACGTCAGTTCACATTTGTAGGTAGATCATCAGTTTAAGAGCTAAAATTAGCATGTTTAAAGTGATTTTCATGCTTCCAGGGCCCCTAAACACAATATTTGTGGAACAGTTAAACGTGCATGAAAATGGCCAATTTACTCACTCTGAGGTCTCAAAAAGGGTTTCTTCACCCCGGGAAGTGAATTAAATACAATTTGGAGGCATTTAATGTTCAAGCAAAAACAGGTGATTTTTGACAAAAGAGATAACACCCCCCCATTACGTCATGCTTCAGAAAGGTGAAAAATGGTCTGTTTTCAAATGTATTATTTTTGAACGTCAGTTCACATTTGTAGGTAGATCATCAGTTTAAGAGCTAAAATTAGCATGTTTAAAGTGATTATCATGCTTCCAGGGGCCTGGGAAGTGAATTAAATACCATTTGGAGGCATTTAATGTTCAAGCAAAAACAGGTGATTTTTGACACAAGAGATAACACCCCCCCATTACGTCATGCTTCAGAAAGGTGAAAAATGGTCCGTTTTCAAATGTTTTATTTTTGAACGTCAGTTCACATTTGTAGGTAGATCATCAGTTTAAGAGCTAAAATTAGCATGTTTAAAGTGATTTTCATGCTTCCAGGGCCCCTAAACACAAGATTTGTGGAACAGTTAAAAGTGCATGAAAATGGCCAATTTACTCACTCTGAGGTCTCAAAAAGGGTTTCTTCACCCCGGGAAGTGAATTAAATACAATTTGGAGGCATTTAATGTTCAAGCAAAAACAGGTGATTTTTGACAAAAGAGATAACACCCCCCCATTACGTCATGCTTCAGAAAGGTGAAAAATGGTCCGTTTTCAAATGTATTATTTTTGAACGTCAGTTCACATTTGTAGGTAGATCATCAGTTTAAGAGCTAAAATTAGCATGTTTAAAGTGATTTTCATGCTTCCAGGGGCCCGGGAAGTGAATTAAATACCATTTGGAGGCATTTAATGTTCAAGCAAAAAAAGGTGATTTTTGACAAAAGAGATAACACCCCCACATTACGTCATGCTTCAGAAAGGTGAAAAATGGTCCGTTTTCAAATGTTTTATTTTTGAACGTCAGTTCACATTTGTAGGTAGATCATCAGTTTAAGAGCTAAAATTAGCATGTTTAAAGTGATTTTCATGCTTCCAGGGGCCCGGGAAGTGAATTAAATACCATTTGGAGGCATTTAATGTTCAAGCAAAAAAAGGTGATTTTTGACAAAAGAGATAACACCCCCCCATTACGTCATGCTTCAGAAAGGTGAAAAATGGTCCGTTTTCAAATGTTTTATTTTTGAACGTCAGTTCACATTTGTAGGTAGATCATCAGTTTAAGAGCTAAAATTAGCATGTTTAAAGTGATTTTCATGCTTCCAGGGGCACGGTAAGTGAATTAAATACCATTTGGAGGCATTTAATGTTCAAGAAAAAACAGGTGATTTTTGACAAAAGAGATAACACCCCCCATTATGTCATGCTTCAGAAAGGTGAAAAATGGTCAGTTTTCAAATGTTTTATTTTTGAAGGTCAGTTCACATTTGTAGGTAGATCATCAGTTTAAGAGCTAAAATTAGCATGTTTAAAGTGATTTTCATGCTTCCAGGGGCCCTAAACACAAGATTTGTGGAACAGTTAAAAGTGCATGAAAATGGCCAATTTTCTCACTCTGAGGTCTAAAAAAGGGTTTCTTCACCCCGGGAAGTGAATTAAATACCATTTGGAGGCATTTAATGTTCAAGCAAAAACAGGTGATTTTTGACAAAAGAGATAACACCCCCCCCCATTACGTCATGCTTCAGAAAGGTGAAAAATGGTCCGTTTTCAAATGTTTTATTTTTGAACGTCAGTTCACATTTGTAGGTAGATCATCAGTTTAAGAGCTAAAATTAGCATGTTTAAAGTGATTATCATGCTTCCAGGGGCATGGGAAGTGAATTAAATACCATTTGGAGGCATTTAATGTTCAAGCAAAAACAGGTGATTTTTGACAAAAGAGATAACACCCCCCCATTACGTCATGCTTCAGAAAGGTGAAAAATGGTCCGTTTTCAAATGTTTTATTTTTGAACGTCAGTTCACATTTGTAGGTAGATCATCAGTTTAAGAGCTAAAATTAGCATGTTTAAAGTGATTTTCATGCTTCCAGGGCCCCTAAACACAATATTTGTGGAACAGTTAAACGTGCATGAAAATGGCCAATTTACTCACTCTGAGGTCTCAAAAAGGGTTTCTTCACCCCGGGAAGTGAATTAAATACAATTTGGAGGCATTTAATGTTCAAGCAAAAACAGGTGATTTTTGACAAAAGAGATAACACCCCCCCATTACGTCATGCTTCAGAAAGGTGAAAAATGGTCCGTTTTCAAATGTTTTATTTTTGAACGTCAGTTCACATTTGTAGGTAGATAATCAGTTTAAGAGCTAAAATTAGCATGTTTAAAGTGATTTTCATGCTTCCAGGGCCCCTAAACACAAGATTTGTGGAACAGTTAAAAGTGCATGAAAATGGCCAATTTACTCACTCTGAGGTCTCAAAAAGGGTTTCTTCACCCCGGGAAGTGAATTAAATACAATTTGGAGGCATTTAATGTTCAAGCAAAAACAGGTGATTTTTGACAAAAGAGATAACACCCCCCCATTACGTCATGCTTCAGAAAGGTGAAAAATGGTCCGTTTTCAAATGTTTTATTTTTGAACGTCAGTTCACATTTGTAGGTAGATCATCAGTTTAAGAGCTAAAATTAGCATGTTTAAAGTGATTTTCATGCTTCCAGGGCCCCTAAACACAAGATTTGTGGAACAGTTAAAAGTGCATGAAAATGGCCAATTTACTCACTCTGAGGTCTCAAAAAGGGTTTCTTCACCCCGGGAAGTGAATTAAATACAATTTGGAGGCATTTAATGTTCAAGCAAAAACAGGTGATTTTTGACAAAAGAGATAACACCCCCCCATTACGTCATGCTTCAGAAAGGTGAAAAATGGTCCGTTTTCAAATGTTTTATTTTTGAACGTCAGTTCACATTTGTAGGTAGATCATCAGTTTAAGAGCTAAAATTAGCATGTTTAAAGTGATTTTCATGCTTCCAGGGGCACGGTAAGTGAATTAAATACCATTTGGAGGCATTTAATGTTCAAGAAAAAACAGGTGATTTTTGACAAAAGAGATAACACCCCCCATTACGTCATGCTTCAGAAAGGTGAAAAATGGTCAGTTTTCAAATGTTTTATTTTTGAAGGTCAGTTCACATTTGTAGGTAGATCATCAGTTTAAGAGCTAAAATTAGCATGTTTAAAGTGATTTTCATGCTTCCAGGGGCCCTAAACACAAGATTTGTGGAACAGTTAAAAGTGCATGAAAATGGCCAATTTTCTCACTCTGAGGTCTAAAAAAGGGTTTCTTCACCCCGGGAAGTGAATTAAATACCATTTGGAGGCATTTAATGTTCAAGCAAAAACAGGTGATTTTTGACAAAAGAGATACCCCCCCCCCATTACGTCATGCTTCAGAAAGGTGAAAAATGGTCCGTTTTCAAATGTTTTATTTTTGAACGTCAGTTCACATTTGTAGGTAGATCATCAGTTTAAGAGCTAAAATTAGCATGTTTAAAGTGATTATCATGCTTCCAGGGGCCTGGGAAGTGAATTAAATACCATTTGGAGGCATTTAATGTTCAAGCAAAAACAGGTGATATTTGACAAAAGAGATAACACCCCCCCATTACGTCATGCTTCAGAAAGGTGAAAAATTGTCCGTTTTCAAATGTTTTATTTTTGAACGTCAGTTCACATTTGTAGGTAGATCATCAGTTTAAGAGCTAAAATTAGCATGTTTAAAGTGATTTTCATGCTTCCAGGGCCCCTAAACACAATATTTGTGGAAAAGTTAAACGTGCATGAAAATGGCCAATTTACTCACTCTGAGGTCTCAAAAAGGGTTTCTTCACCCCGGGAAGTGAATTAAATACAATTTGGAGGCATTTAATGTTCAAGCAAAAACAGGTGATTTTTGACAAAAGAGATAACACCCCCCCATTACGTCATGCTTCAGAAAGGTGAAAAATGGTCCGTTTTCAAATGTATTATTTTTGAACGTCAGTTCACATTTGTAGGTAGATCATCAGTTTAAGAGCTAAAATTAGCATGTTTAAAGTGATTATCATGCTTCCAGGGGCCTGGGAAGTGAATTAAATACCATTTGGAGGCATTTAATGTTCAAGCAAAAACAGGTGATTTTTGACAAAAGAGATAACACCCCCCCATTACGTCATGCTTCAGAAAGGTGAAAAATGGTCCGTTTTCAAATGTTTTATTTTTGAACGTCAGTTCACATTTGTAGGTAGATCATCAGTTTAAGAGCTAAAATTAGCATGTTTAAAGTGATTTTCATGCTTCCAGGGCCCCTAAACACAAGATTTGTGGAACAGTTAAAAGTGCATGAAAATGGCCAATTTACTCACTCTGAGGTCTCAAAAAGGGTTTCTTCACCCCGGGAAGTGAATTAAATACAATTTGGAGGCATTTAATGTTCAAGCAAAAACAGGTGATTTTTGACAAAAGTGATAACACCCCCCCATTACGTCATGCTTCAGAAAGGTGAAAAATGGTCCGTTTTCAAATGTATTATTTTTGAACGTCAGTTCACATTTGTAGGTAGATCATCAGTTTAAGAGCTAAAATTAGCATGTTTAAAGTGATTTTCATGCTTCCAGGGGCCCGGGAAGTGAATTAAATACCATTTGGAGGCATTTAATGTTCAAGCAAAAAAAGGTGATTTTTGACAAAAGAGATAACACCCCCCCATTACGTCATGCTTCAGAAAGGTGAAAAATGGTCCGTTTTCAAATGTTTTATTTTTGAACGTCAGTTCACATTTGTAGGTAGATCATCAGTTTAAGAGCTAAAATTAGCATGTTTAAAGTGATTTTCATGCTTCCAGGGGCCCGGGAAGTGAATTAAATACCATTTGGAGGCATTTAATGTTCAAGCAAAAAAAGGTGATTTTTGACAAAAGAGATAACACCCCCCCATTACGTCATGCTTCAGAAAGGTGAAAAATGGTCCGTTTTCAAATGTTTTATTTTTGAACGTCAGTTCACATTTGTAGGTAGATCATCAGTTTAAGAGCTAAAATTAGCATGTTTAAAGTGATTTTCATGCTTCCAGGGGCACGGTAAGTGAATTAAATACCATTTGGAGGCATTTAATGTTCAAGAAAAACAGGTGATTTTTGACAAAAGAGATAACACCCCCCATTACGTCATGCTTCAGAAAGGTGAAAAATGGTCAGTTTTCAAATGTTTTATTTTTGAAGGTCAGTTCACATTTGTAGGTAGATCATCAGTTTAAGAGCTAAAATTAGCATGTTTAAAGTGATTTTCATGCTTCCAGGGGCCCTAAACACAAGATTTGTGGAACAGTTAAAAGTGCATGAAAATGGCCAATTTTCTCACTCTGAGGTCTAAAAAAGGGTTTCTTCACCCCGGGAAGTGAATTAAATACCATTTGGAGGCATTTAATGTTCAAGCAAAAACAGGTGATTTTTGACAAAAGAGATAACACCCCCCCCCATTACGTCATGCTTCAGAAAGGTGAAAAATGGTCCGTTTTCAAATGTTTTATTTTTGAACGTCAGTTCACATTTGTAGGTAGATCATCAGTTTAAGAGCTAAAATTAGCATGTTTAAAGTGATTATCATGCTTCCAGGGGCCTGGGAAGTGAATTAAATACCATTTGGAGGCATTTAATGTTCAAGCAAAAACAGGTGATTTTTGACAAAAGAGATAACACCCCCCCATTACGTCATGCTTCAGAAAGGTGAAAAATGGTCCGTTTTCAAATGTTTTATTTTTGAACGTCAGTTCACATTTGTAGGTAGATCATCAGTTTAAGAGCTAAAATTAGCATGTTTAAAGTGATTTTCATGCTTCCAGGGCCCCTAAACACAATATTTGTGGAACAGTTAAACGTGCATGAAAATGGCCAGTTTACTCACTCTGAGGTCTCAAAAAGGGTTTCTTCACCCCGGGAAGTGAATTAAATACAATTTGGAGGCATTTAATGTTCAAGCAAAAACAGGTGATTTTTGACAAAAGAGATAACACCCCCCCATTACGTCATGCTTCAGAAAGGTGAAAAATGGTCCGTTTTCAAATGTATTATTTTTGAACGTCAGTTCACATTTGTAGGTAGATCATCAGTTTAAGAGCTAAAATTAGCATGTTTAAAGTGATTATCATGCTTCCAGGGGCCTGGGAAGTGAATTAAATACCATTTGGAGGCATTTAATGTTCAAGCAAAAACAGGTGATTTTTGACAAAAGAGATGACACCCCCCCATTACGTCATGCTTCAGAAAGGTGAAAAATGGTCCGTTTTCAAATGTTTTATTTTTGAACGTCAGTTCACATTTGTAGGTAGATCATCAGTTTAAGAGCTAAAATTAGCATGTTTAAAGTGATTTTCATGCTTCCAGGGCCCCTAAACACAAGATTTGTGGAACAGTTAAAAGTGCATGAAAATGGCCAATTTACTCACTCTGAGGTCTCAAAAAGGGTTTCTTCACCCCGGGAAGTGAATTAAATACAATTTGGAGGCATTTAATGTTCAAGCAAAAACAGGTGATTTTTGACAAAAGAGATAACACCCCCCCATTACGTCATGCTTCAGAAAGGTGAAAAATGGTCCGTTTTCAAATATATTATTTTTGAACGTCAGTTCACATTTGTAGGTAGATCATCAGTTTAAGAGCTAAAATTAGCATGTTTAAAGTGATTTTCATGCTTCCAGGGGCCCGGGAAGTGAATTAAATACCATTTGGAGGCATTTAATGTTCAAGCAAAAAAAGGTGATTTTTGACAAAAGAGATAACACCCCCCCATTACGTCATGCTTCAGAAAGGTGAAAAATGGTCCGTTTTCAAATGTTTTATTTTTGAACGTCAGTTCACATTTGTAGGTAGATCATCAGTTTAAGAGCTAAAATTAGCATGTTTAAAGTGATTTTCATGCTTCCAGGGGCCCGGGAAGTGAATTAAATACCATTTGGAGGCATTTAATGTTCAAGCAAAAAAAGGTGATTTTTGACAAAAGAGATAACACCCCCCCATTACGTCATGCTTCAGAAAGGTGAAAAATGGTCCGTTTTCAAATGTTTTATTTTTGAACGTCAGTTCACATTTGTAGGTAGATCATCAGTTTAAGAGCTAAAATTAGCATGTTTAAAGTGATTTTCATGCTTCCAGGGGCACGGTAAGTGAAGTAAATACCATTTGGAGGCATTTAATGTTCAAGAAAAAACAGGTGATTTTTGACAAAAGAGATAACACCCCCCATTACGTCATGCTTCAGAAAGGTGAAAAATGGTCAGTTTTCAAATGTTTTATTTTTGAAGGTCAGTTCACATTTGTAGGTAGATCATCAGTTTAAGAGCTAAAATTAGCATGTTTAAAGTGATTTTCATGCTTCCAGGGGCCCTAAACACAAGATTTGTGGAACAGTTAAAAGTGCATGAAAATGGCCAATTTTCTCACTCTGAGGTCTAAAAAAGGGTTTCTTCACCCCGGGAAGTGAATTAAATACCATTTGGAGGCATTTAATGTTCAAGCAAAAACAGGTGATTTTTGACAAAAGAGATAACACCCCCCCCATTACGTCATGCTTCAGAAAGGTGAAAAATGGTCCGTTTTCAAATGTTTTATTTTTGAACGTCAGTTCACATTTGTAGGTAGATCATCAGTTTAAGAGCTAAAATTAGCATGTTTAAAGTGATTATCATGCTTCCAGGGGCCTGGGAAGTGAATTAAATACCATTTGGAGGCATTTAATGTTCAAGCAAAAACAGGTGATTTTTGACAAAAGAGATAACACCCCCCCATTACGTCATGCTTCAGAAAGGTGAAAAATGGTCCGTTTTCAAATGTTTTATTTTTGAACGTCAGTTCACATTTGTAGGTAGATCATCAGTTTAAGAGCTAAAATTAGCATGTTTAAAGTGATTTTCATGCTTCCAGGGCCCCTAAACACAATATTTGTGGAACAGTTAAACGTGCATGAAAATGGCCAATTTACTCACTCTGAGGTCTCAAAAAGGGTTTCTTCACCCCGGGAAGTGAATTAAATACAATTTGGAGGCATTTAATGTTCAAGCAAAAACAGGTGATTTTTGACAAAAGAGATAACACCCCCCCATTACGTCATGCTTCAGAAAGGTGAAAAATGGTCCGTTTTCAAATGTATTATTTTTGAACGTCAGTTCACATTTGTAGGTAGATCATCAGTTTAAGAGCTAAAATTAGCATGTTTAAAGTGATTATCATGCTTCCAGGGGCCTGGGAAGTGAATTAAATACCATTTGGAGGCATTTAATGTTCAAGCAAAAACAGGTGATTTTTGACAAAAGAGATAACACCCCCCCATTACGTCATGCTTCAGAAAGGTGAAAAATGGTCCGTTTTCAAATGTTTTATTTTTGAACGTCAGTTCACATTTGTAGGTAGATCATCAGTTTAAGAGCTAAAATTAGCATGTTTAAAGTGATTTTCATGCTTCCAGGGCCCCTAAACACAATATTTGTGGAACAGTTAAACGTGCATGAAAATGGCCAATTTACTCACTCTGAGGTCTCAAAAAGGGTTTCTTCACCCCGGGAAGTGAATTAAATACAATTTGGAGGCATTTAATGTTCAAGCAAACACAGGTGATTTTTGACAAAAGAGATAACACCCCCCCATTACGTCATGCTTCAGAAAGGTGAAAAATGGTCCGTTTTCAAATGTATTATTTTTGAACGTCAGTTCACATTTGTAGGTAGATCATCAGTTTAAGAGCTAAAATTAGCATGTTTAAAGTGATTTTCATGCTTCCAGGGGCCCGGGAAGTGAATTAAATACCATTTGGAGGCATTTAATGTTCAAGCAAAAACAGGTGATTTTTGACAAAAGAGATAACACCCCCCCATTACGTCATGCTTCAGAAAGGTGAAAAATGGTCCGTTTTCAAACGTATTATTTTTGAACGTCAGTTCACATTTGTAGGTAGATCATCAGTTTAAGAGCTAAAATTAGCATGTTTAAAGTGATTTTCATGCTTCCAGGGGCCCGGGAAGTGAATTAAATACCATTTGGAGGCATTTAATGTTCAAGCAAAAACAGGTGATTTTTGACAAAAGAGATAACACCCCCCCATTACGTCATGCTTCAGAAAGGTGAAAAATGGTCCGTTTTCAAATGTATTATTTTTGAACGTCAGTTCACATTTGTAGGTAGATCATCAGTTTAAGAGCTAAAATTAGCATGTTTAAAGTGATTTTCATGCTTCCAGGGCCCCTAAACACAATATTTGTGGAACAGTTAAACGTGCATGAAAATGGCCAATTTACTCACTCTGAGGTCTCAAAAAGGGTTTCTTCACCCCGGGAAGTGAATTAAATACAATTTGGAGGCATTTAATGTTCAAGCAAACACAGGTGATTTTTGACAAAAGAGATAACACCCCCCCATTACGTCATGCTTCAGAAAGGTGAAAAATGGTCCGTTTTCAAATGTATTATTTTTGAACGTCAGTTCACATTTGTAGGTAGATCATCAGTTTAAGAGCTAAAATTAGCATGTTTAAAGTGATTTTCATGCTTCCAGGGGCCCGGGAAGTGAATTAAATACAATTTGGAGGCATTTAATGTTCAAGCAAAAACAGGTGATTTTTGACAAAAGAGATAACACCCCCCCATTACGTCATGCTTCAGAAAGGTGAAAAATGGTCCGTTTTCAAATGTATTATTTTTGAACGTCAGTTCACATTTGTAGGTAGATCATCAGTTTAAGAGCTAAAATTAGCATGTTTAAAGTGATTATCATGCTTCCAGGGGCCTGGGAAGTGAATTAAATACCATTTGGAGGCATTTAATGTTCAAGCAAAAACAGGTGATTTTTGACAAAAGAGATAACACCCCCCCATTACGTCATGCTTCAGAAAGGTGAAAAATGGTCCGTTTTCAAATGTTTTATTTTTGAACGTCAGTTCACATTTGTAGGTAGATCATCAGTTTAAGAGCTAAAATTAGCATGTTTAAAGTGATTTTCATGCTTCCAGGGCCCCTAAACACAATATTTGTGGAACAGTTAAACGTGCATGAAAATGGCCAATCTACTCACTCTGAGGTCTCAAAAAGGGTTTCTTCACCCCGGGAAGTGAATTAAATACAATTTGGAGGCATTTAGTGTTCAAGCAAACACAGGTGATTTTTGACAAAAGAGATAACACCCCCCCATTACGTCATGCTTCAGAAAGGTGAAAAATGGTCAGTTTTCAAATGTTTTATTTTTGAAGGTCAGTTCACATTTGTAGGTAGATCATCAGTTTAAGAGCTAAAATTAGCATGTTTAAAGTGATTTTCATGCTTCCAGGGGCCCTAAACACAAGATTTGTGGAACAGTTAAAAGTGCATGAAAATGGCCAATTTTCTCACTCTGAGGTCTAAAAAAGGGTTTCTTCACCCCGGGAAGTGAATTAAATACCATTTGGAGGCATTTAATGTTCAAGCAAAAACAGGTGATTTTTGACAAAAGAGATAACACCCCCCCCATTACGTCATGCTTCAGAAAGGTGAAAAATGGTCCGTTTTCAAATGTTTTATTTTTGAACGTCAGTTCACATTTGTAGGTAGATCATCAGTTTAAGAGCTAAAATTAGCATGTTTAAAGTGATTATCATGCTTCCAGGGGCCTGGGAAGTGAATTAAATACCATTTGGAGGCATTTAATGTTCAAGCAAAAACAGGTGATTTTTGACAAAAGAGATAACACCCCCCCATTACGTCATGCTTCAGAAAGGTGAAAAATGGTCCGTTTTCAAATGTTTTATTTTTGAACGTCAGTTCACATTTGTAGGTAGATCATCAGTTTAAGAGCTAAAATTAGCATGTTTAAAGTGATTTTCATGCTTCCAGGGCCCCTAAACACAATATTTGTGGAACAGTTAAACGTGCATGAAAATGGCCAATTTACTCACTCTGAGGTCTCAAAAAGGGTTTCTTCACCCCGGGAAGTGAATTAAATACAATTTGGAGGCATTTAATGTTCAAGCAAAAACAGGTGATTTTTGACAAAAGAGATAACACCCCCCCCATTACGTCATGCTTCAGAAAGGTGAAAAATGGTCCGTTTTCAAATGTATTATTTTTGAACGTCAGTTCACATTTGTAGGTAGATCATCAGTTTAAGAGCTAAAATTAGCATGTTTAAAGTGATTATCATGCTTCCAGGGGCCTGGGAAGTGAATTAAATACCATTTGGAGGCATTTAATGTTCAAGCAAAAACAGGTGATTTTTGACAAAAGAGATAACACCCCCCCATTACGTCATGCTTCAGAAAGGTGAAAAATGGTCCGTTTTCAAATGTTTTATTTTTGAACGTCAGTTCACATTTGTAGGTAGATCATCAGTTTAAGAGCTAAAATTAGCATGTTTAAAGTGATTTTCATGCTTCCAGGGCCCCTAAACACAATATTTGTGGAACAGTTAAACGTGCATGAAAATGGCCAATTTACTCACTCTGAGGTCTCAAAAAGGGTTTCTTCACCCCGGGAAGTGAATTAAATACAATTTGGAGGCATTTAATGTTCAAGCAAACACAGGTGATTTTTGACAAAAGAGATAACACCCCCCCATTACGTCATGCTTCAGAAAGGTGAAAAATGGTCCGTTTTCAAATGTATTATTTTTGAACGTCAGTTCACATTTGTAGGTAGATCATCAGTTTAAGAGCTAAAATTAGCATGTTTAAAGTGATTTTCATGCTTCCAGGGGCCCGGGAAGTGAATTAAATACCATTTGGAGGCATTTAATGTTCAAGCAAAAAAAGGTGATTTTTGACAAAAGAGATAACACCCCCCCATTACGTCATGCTTCAGAAAGGTGAAAAATGGTCCGTTTTCAAATGTTTTATTTTTGAACGTCAGTTCACATTTGTAGGTAGATCATCAGTTTAAGAGCTAAAATTAGCATGTTTAAAGTGATTTTCATGCTTCCAGGGGCCCGGGAAGTGAATTAAATACCATTTGGAGGCATTTAATGTTCAAGCAAAAAAAGGTGATTTTTGACAAAAGAGATAACACCCCCCCATTACGTCATGCTTCAGAAAGGTGAAAAATGGTCCGTTTTCAAATGTTTTATTTTTGAACGTCAGTTCACATTTGTAGGTAGATCATCAGTTTAAGAGCTAAAATTAGCATGTTTAAAGTGATTTTCATGCTTCCAGGGGCACGGTAAGTGAATTAAATACCATTTGGAGGCATTTAATGTTCAAGAAAAAACAGGTGATTTTTGACAAAAGAGATAACACCCCCCATTACGTCATGCTTCAGAAAGGTGAAAAATGGTCAGTTTTCAAATGTTTTATTTTTGAAGGTCAGTTCACATTTGTAGGTAGATCATCAGTTTAAGAGCTAAAATTAGCATGTTTAAAGTGATTTTCATGCTTCCAGGGGCCCTAAACACAAGATTTGTGGAACAGTTAAAAGTGCATGAAAATGGCCAATTTTCTCACTCTGAGGTCTAAAAAAGGGTTTCTTCACCCCGGGAAGTGAATTAAATACCATTTGGAGGCATTTAATGTTCAAGCAAAAACAGGTGATTTTTGACAAAAGAGATAACACCCCCCCCATTACGTCATGCTTCAGAAAGGTGAAAAATGGTCCGTTTTCAAATGTTTTATTTTTGAACGTCAGTTCACATTTGTAGGTAAATCATCAGTTTAAGAGCTAAAATTAGCATGTTTAAAGTGATTATCATGCTTCCAGGGGCCTGGGAAGTGAATTAAATACCATTTGGAGGCATTTAATGTTCAAGCAAAAACAGGTGATTTTTGACAAAAGAGATAACACCCCCCCATTACGTCATGCTTCAGAAAGGTGAAAAATGGTCCGTTTTCAAATGTTTTATTTTTGAACGTCAGTTCACATTTGTAGGTAGATCATCAGTTTAAGAGCTAAAATTAGCATGTTTAAAGTGATTTTCATGCTTCCAGGGCCCCTAAACACAATATTTGTGGAACAGTTAAACGTGCATGAAAATGGCCAATTTACTCACTCTGAGGTCTCAAAAAGGGTTTCTTCACCCCGGGAAGTGAATTAAAGACAATTTGGAGGCATTTAATGTTCAAGCAAAAACAGGTGATTTTTGACAAAAGAGATAACACCCCCCCATTACGTCATGCTTCAGAAAGGTGAAAAATGGTCCGTTTTCAAATGTATTATTTTTGAACGTCAGTTCACATTTGTAGGTAGATCATCAGTTTAAGAGCTAAAATTAGCATGTTTAAAGTGATTATCATGCTTCCAGGGGCCTGAGAAGTGAATTAAATACCATTTGGAGGCATTTAATGTTCAAGCAAAAACAGGTGATTTTTGACAAAAGAGATAACACCCCCCCCATTACGTCATGCTTCAGAAAGGTGAAAAATGGTCCGTTTTCAAATGTTTTATTTTTGAACGTCAGTTCACATTTGTAGGTAGATCATCAGTTTAAGAGCTAAAATTAGCATGTTTAAAGTGATTTTCATGCTTCCAGGGCCCCTAAACACAAGATTTGTGGAACAGTTAAAAGTGCATGAAAATGGCCAATTTACTCACTCTGAGGTCTTAAAAAGGGTTTCTTCACCCCGGGAAGTGAATTAAATACAATTTGGAGGCATTTAATGTTCAAGCAAAAACAGGTGATTTTTGACAAAAGAGATAACACCCCCCCATTACGTCATGCTTCAGAAAGGTGAAAAATGGTCCGTTTTCAAATGTATTATTTTTGAACGTCAGTTCACATTTGTAGGTAGATCATCAGTTTAAGAGCTAAAATTAGCATGTTTAAAGTGATTTTCATGCTTCCAGGGGCCCGGGAAGTGAATTAAATACCATTTGGAGGCATTTAATGTTCAAGCAAAAAAAGGTGATTTTTGACAAAAGAGATAACACCCCCCCATTACGTCATGCTTCAGAAAGGTGAAAAATGGTCCGTTTTCAAATGTTTTATTTTTGAACGTCAGTTCACATTTGTAGGTAGATCATCAGTTTTAGAGCTAAAATTAGCATGTTTAAAGTGATTTTCATGCTTCCAGGGGCCCGGGAAGTGAATTAAATACCATTTGGAGGCATTTAATGTTCAAGCAAAAAACGGTGATTTTTGACAAAAGAGATAACACCCCCCCATTACGTCATGCTTCAGAAAGGTGAAAAATGGTCCGTTTTCAAATGTTTTATTTTTGAACGTCAGTTCACATTTGTAGGTAGATCATCAGTTTAAGAGCTAAAATTAGCATGTTTAAATGATTTTCATGCTTCCAGGGGCACGGTAAGTGAATTAAATACCATTTGGAGGCATTTAATGTTCAAGAAAAAACAGGTGATTTTTGACAAAAGAGATAACACCCCCCATTACGTCATGCTTCAGAAAGGTGAAAAATGGTCAGTTTTCAAATGTTTTATTTTTGAAGGTCAGTTCACATTTGTAGGTAGATCATCAGTTTAAGAGCTAAAATTAGCATGTTTAAAGTGATTTTCATGCTTCCAGGGGCCCTAAACACAAGATTTGTGGAACAGTTAAAAGTGCATGAAAATGGCCAATTTTCTCACTCTGAGGTCTAAAAAAGGGTTTCTTCACCCCGGGAAGTGAATTAAATACCATTTGGAGGCATTTAATGTTCAAGCAAAAACAGGTGATTTTTGACAAAAGAGATAACACCCCCCCATTATGTCATGCTTCAGAAAGGTGAAAAATGGTCCGTTTTCAAATGTTTTATTTTTGAACGTCAGTTCACATTTGTAGGTAGATCATCAGTTTAAGAGCTAAAATTAGCATGTTTAAAGTGATTTTCATGCTTCCAGGGGCACGGTAAGTGAATTAAATACCATTTGGAGGCATTTAATGTTCAAGAAAAAACAGGTGATTTTTGACAAAAGAGATAACACCCCCCATTACGTCATGCTTCAGAAAGGTGAAAAATGGTCAGTTTTCAAATGTTTTATTTTTGAAGGTCAGTTCACATTTGTAGGTAGATCATCAGTTTAAGAGCTAAAATTAGCATGTTTAAAGTGATTTTCATGCTTCCAGGGGCCCTAAACACAAGATTTGTGGAACAGTTAAAAGTGCATGAAAATGGCCAATTTTCTCACTCTGAGGTCTAAAAAAGGGTTTCTTCACCCCGGGAAGTGAATTAAATACCATTTGGAGGCATTTAATGTTCAAGCAAAAACAGGTGATTTTTGACAAAAGAGATAACACCCCCCCCATTACATCATGCTTCAGAAAGGTGAAAAATGGTCCGTTTTCAAATGTTTTATTTTTGAACGTCAGTTCACATTTGTAGGTAGATCATCAGTTTAAGAGCTAAAATTAGCATGTTTAAAGTGATTATCATGCTTCCAGGGGCCTGGGAAGTGAATTAAATACCATTTGGAGGCATTTAATGTTCAAGCAAAAACAGGTGATTTCTGACAAAAGAGATAACACCCCCCCATTACGTCATGCTTCAGAAAGGTGAAAAATGGTCCGTTTTCAAATGTTTTATTTTTGAACGTCAGTTCACATTTGTAGGTAGATCATCAGTTTAAGAGCTAAAATTAGCATGTTTAAAGTGATTTTCATGCTTCCAGGGCCCCTAAACACAATATTTGTGGAACAGTTAAACGTGCATGAAAATGGCCAATTTACTCACTCTGAGGTCTCAAAAAGGGTTTCTTCACCCCGGGAAGTGAATTAAATACAATTTGGAGGCATTTAATGTTCAAGCAAAAACAGGTGATTTTTGACAAAAGAGATAACACCCCCCCATTACGTCATGCTTCAGAAAGGTGAAAAATGGTCCGTTTTCAAATGTATTATTTTTGAACGTCAGTTCACATTTGTAGGTAGATCATCAGTTTAAGAGCTAAAATTAGCATGTTTAAAGTGATTATCATGCTTCCAGGGGCCTGGGAAGTGAATTAAATACCATTTGGAGGCATTTAATGTTCAAGCAAAAACAGGTGATTTTTGACAAAAGAGATAACACCCCCCCATTACGTCATGCTTCAGAAAGGTGAAAAATGGTCCGTTTTCAAATGTTTTATTTTTGAACGTCAGTTCACATTTGTAGGTAGATCATCAGTTTAAGAGCTAAAATTAGCATGTTTAAAGTGATTTTCATGCTTCCAGGGCCCATAAACACAAGATTTGTGGAACAGTTAAAAGTGCATGAAAATGGCCAATTTACTCACTCTGAGGTCTCAAAAAGGGTTTCTTCACCCCGGGAAGTGAATTAAATACAATTTGGAGGCATTTAATGTTCAAGCAAAAACAGGTGATTTTTGACAAAAGAGATAACACCCCCCCATTACGTCATGCTTCAGAAAGGTGAAAAATGGTCCGTTTTCAAATGTATTATTTTTGAACGTCAGTTCACATTTGTAGGTAGATCATCAGTTTAAGAGCTAAAATTAGCATGTTTAAAGTGATTTTCATGCTTCCAGGGGCCCGGGAAGTGAATTAAATACCATTTGGAGGCATGTAATGTTCAAGCAAAAAAAGGTGATTTTTGACAAAAGAGATAACACCCCCCCATTACGTCATGCTTCAGAAAGGTGAAAAATGGTCCGTTTTCAAATGTTTTATTTTTGAACGTCAGTTCACATTTGTAGGTAGATCATCAGTTTAAGAGCTAAAATTAGCATGTTTAAAGTGATTTTCATGCTTCCAGGGGCCCGGGAAGTGAAT